>NC_092038.1:89178429-89238469 GCF_003086295.3 Arachis hypogaea | reverse complement strand
TAAATAAAATAAAAAAATATTTTTTAAAAAAAAAAAAAAAAAAAAAAAAAATAAATTATAAAAAATAATTAAAATTTTTTATTTAAATAATAAAATAAAATAAAGTCAGCAATATAAAACAACAGATCTGAATTATATTTTTATTTAAACAAAAAAAATTTTTCTAATCTAAAAAAAAATTCCAAAAATAAAAAAAAAAAATTAAAATTTTAAGTTTTTTAAATTAATTTATTCTTAACTTGTAAACAAGTGCAACAAGAAAAGTCAACTGTCTGTGTGTAGCATTATCCAGTGAATAAAAAAATAAAAAATATTTTTAAAAAATAAAAAATTTTAAAAAATAAAATTTTTAATTTTTGAATTTTTAAATTATATTATTAGATGTTTTATATTTAAATATAAAAATAAAATAAAGTCCAACAATATCTAGTAAACAACAGATCTATAAATTTATTATTTTTTTAATTTTGAAACTAAAAAAAATATTTTTTATAATTGTAAAAAATTAAAAAATTCCAAAAATATCCAAAAAAGAAAAAATTAAAATTTTATATTTTAAATTAATTTATTCTTAATTTGTGAACAAGTGTAGCTAAAAAAAGTCAACTATCTAGGTGTAGCATTATCCGGTAAATAAAAAATAAAAAATATTTTAAAAAAATTTAAAAAACCTAAATTTTTTTATTTTTGAATTTTTAAATTATATTATGAAATGTGTTTTATTTAAATAATAAAAATAAAATAAAGTCTAGCAATATCTAATAAAAAAATAGATCTATAAATTTATTTTTTTTATTTTAAAGATATAAAATATTTTTTCTAATTCTAAAAAATTAAAAAATTCCAAAAATATACAAGAAATAAAAAATTAAAATTTTAAGTTTTTTAAATTAATTTATTCTTAACTTGTGAACAAGTGCAGCAAAAAAAGTCAACTGTGTGTGTGTAGCATTACCCGGTGAATAAAAAAATAAAAAAAAATTTTAAGAAAAAATTTTTTTAATTTTTGAATTTTTAAATTATATTATTAAATGTTTTATATTTAAATATAAAAATAAAATAAAGTCCAGCAATATCTATTAAACAACAGATCTCTAAATTTATTATTTTTTTAATTTTGAAACTAAAAAAATATTTTTTATAATTGTAAAAAATTAAAAAATTCAAAAAATATCCAAAAAAGAAAAATTAAAATTTTATATTTTTAAATTAATTTCTTCTTTATTTGTGAACTAGTGCAGCTAAAAAAAAAGTCAACTATCTAGGTGTAGCATTACCCGGTGAATAAAAAAATAAAAAATATTTTTAAAAAATTAAAAATTTAAAAAAAATAAAATTTTTAATTTTTGAATTTTTAAATTATATTATTAAATGTTTCTTATTTAAATAATAAAAATAAAATAAAGTCCAACAATATCTAGTAAACAGCATATCAATAAATTTATTATTTTTTTAATTTTGAAAGTAAAAAAAATATTTTTTCTAATTGTAAAAAATTTAAAAATTCCAAGAATATCCAAAAAAGAAAAAAAATTAAAATTTTATATTTTTAAATTAATTTATTCTTAATTTGTGAACAAGTGCAGCTAAAAAAAGTCAACTGTCTAGGTGTAGAATTATCTGGTGAATAAAAAAATAAAAAATATTTTAAAAAATAAAAAATTTTAAAATTTTAAATTTTTATTTTTGAATTATTAAATTATATTAATAAATGTTTTTTATTTAAATAATAAAAATAAAATAAAATCCAGCAATATCTAATAATCAACAGATCTGTGAACTTATTATTTTTTATTTTTATACATAAAAAAACTTTTTTCTAATTCTAAAAAATTAAAAAATTCCAAAGATATACAAGAAATAAAAAAATTAAAATTTTAAGTTTTTAAAATAAATTTATTCTTAACTTGTAAACAAGTGCAGCAAAAAAAGTCAACTGTCTGTGTGTAGCATTATCCGGTGAATAAAAAAATAAAAATTATTTTTAAAAAATTAAAAAAATAAAATTTTTAATTTTTGAATTTTTAAATTATATTATTAAATGTTTTATATTTAAATATAAAAATAAAATAAAGTCCAGCAATATCTAGTAAACAACAGATCTATAAATTTATTATTTTTTTAATTTTGAAACTAAAAAAATATTTTTTATAATTGTAAAATTAAAAAATTCCAAAAATATCCAAAAAAGAAAAAATTAAAATTTTATATTTTTAAATTAATTTATTCTTATTGTGAACAAGTGCAGCTAAAAAAAGTCAACTATCTGTGTGTAGCATTATCCGGTGAATAAAAAAGTAAAAAATATTTTTAAAAAAATAAAAAGTTTTAAAAAGATAAAATTTTTAATTTTTGAATTTTAAATTATATTATTAAATGTTTTTATTTAAATAATAAAAATAAAATAAAGTCCAACAATATCTACTAAACAAGAGATAATAAATAAATTTATTATTTTTTTATTTTGAAACTAAAATAAATATTTTTCCTAATTGTAACAAATTTAAAAATTCCAAGAATATCCAAAAAAGAAAAAAATTTAAAATTTTATATTTTTAAATTACTTTATTCTTAATTTGTAAACAAGTGCAGCAAAAAAAAGTCAACTGTCTAGGTGTAGCATTATCCGGTGAATTAAAAAATAAAAAATATTTTTAAAAAATAAAAAATTTTAAAAATTTAAATTTTTTATTTTTGAATTTTTAAATTATATTATTAATTTTTTTTATTTAAATAATAAAAATAAAATAAAGTCCAGCAATATCTAATAATCAACAGATCTGTGAATTTATTATTTTTTATTTTTAAACATAAAAAAACTTTTTTTCTAATTCTAAAAAATTAAAAAATTCCAAAGATATACAAGAAATAAAAAAATTAAAATTTTAAGTTTTTTAAATTAATTTAATCTTAACTTGTGAACAAGTGCAGGAAAAAAAGTCAACTGTCTGTGTGTAGCATTATCCGGTGAATAAAAAAATAAAAAATATTTTAAAAAAATAAAAAATTTTAAAAGAATAGAATTTTTAATTTTTGAATTTTAAATTATATTATTAAATGTTTTTATTTAAATAATAAAAATAAAATAAACTCCAACAATATCTAGTAAACAACAGATCAATAAATTTATTATTTTTTTAATTTTGAAACTAAAAAAATATTTTTCCTAATTGTAAAAAATTTAAAAATTCCAAGAATATCCAAAAAAAAATAAAATTTTATATTTTTAAATTAATTTATTCTTAATTTGTGAACAAGTGCAGCTAAAAAAAAGTCAACTATCTAGGTGTAGCATTATGCGGTGAATAAAAAATAAAAAATATTTTTAAAAAATAAAAAATTTTAAAAATTTAAATTTTTTATTTTTGAATTTTTAAATTATATTATTAAATATTTTTTATTTAAATAATAAAAATAAAATAAAGTCCAGCAATATCTAATAATCAACAAATCTGTGAATTTATTATTTTTTATTTTTAAACATAAAAAAACTTTTTTTCTAATTCTAAAAAATTTAAAAATTCCAAAGATATACAAGAAATAAAAAAATTAAAATTTTAAGTTTTTTAAATTAATTTATTCTTAACTTGTGAACAAGTGCAGCAAAAAAAAGTCAACTGTCTGTGTGTAGCATTATCCGGTGAATAAAAAATAAAAAATATTTTTAAAAATATAAAAAATTTTAAAAAATAAAATTTTTAATTTTTGAATTTCTAAATTATATTATTAAATGTTTTTTATTTAAATAATAAAAATAAAATAAAGTCCAACAATATCCAGTAAACAACAGATCAATAAATTTATTATTTTTTTAATTTTGAAACTAAAAAAATATTTTTCCTAATTGTAAAAAATTTAAAAATTCCAAGAATATCCAAAAAAGAAAAAAATTTAAAATTTTTTATTTTTAAATTAATTTATTCTTAATTTCTAAACAAGTGCAGCTAAAAAAAAGTCAACTGTCTTGGTGTAGCATTATCCGGTGAATAAAAAAATAAAAAATATTTTTAAAAAATAAAAAATTTTAAAAATTTAAATTTTTTATTTTTGAATTTTTCAATTATATTAATAAATGATTTTTATTTAAATAATAAAAATAAAATAAAGTCCAACAATATCTAACAATCAATAGATCTGTGAATTTATTATTTTTTTATTTTTAAACATAAAAAAATATATTTCCTAATTGTAAAAAATTTAAAAATTCCAAGAATATCTAAAAAAGAAAAAATTTAAAATTTTATATTTTTAAATTAATTTATTCTCAACTTGTGAACAATTGCAGCAAAAAAAGTCAACTGTCTTTGTGTAGCATTATCCGGTGAATAAAAAATAAAAAATATTTTTAAAAAATAAAAAATTTTAAAATTTTTTTATTTTTGAACTTTTAAATTATATTATTAAATGTTTTTATTTAAATAATAAAAATAAAATAAAGTCCAGCAATATCTAATAATCAACAGATCTGTGAATTTATTATTTTTTTATTTTTAAACATAAAAAAACTTTTTTCTAATTCTAAAAAATTAAAAAATTCCAAAGATATACAAGAAATAAAAAAATTAAAATTTTAAGTTTTTTAAATTAATTTAATCTTAACTTGTGAACAAGTGCAGGAAAAAAAGTCAACTGTCTGTGTGTAGCATTATCCGGTGAATAAAAAAATAAAAAATATTTTAAAAAAATAAAAAATTTTAAAAGAATAGAATTTTTAATTTTTGAATTTTAAATTATATTATTAAATGTTTTTTATTTAAATAATAAAAATAAAATAAACTCCAACAATATCTAGTAAACAACAGATCAATAAATTTATTATTTTTTTAATTTTGAAACTAAAAAAATATTTTTCCTAATTGTAAAAAATTTAAAAATTCCAAGAATATCCAAAAAAAAATAAAATTTTATATTTTTAAATTAATTTATTCTTAATTTGTGAACAAGTGCAGCTAAAAAAAAGTCAACTATCTAGGTGTAGCATTATCCGGTGAATAAAAAAATAAAAAATATTTTTAAAAAATAAAAAATTTTAAAAATTTAAATTTTTATTTTTGAATTTTTAAATTATATTATTAAATATTTTTTATTTAAATAATAAAAATAAAATAAAGTCCAGCAATATCTAATAATCAACAAATCTGTGAATTTATTATTTTTTATTTTTAAACATAAAAAAACTTTTTTCTAATTCTAAAAAATTTAAAAATTCCAAAGATATACAAGAAATAAAAAAATTAAAATTTTAAGTTTTTTAAATTAATTTATTCTTAACTTGTGAACAAGTGCAGCAAAAAAAAGTCAACTGTCTGTGTGTAGCATTATCCGGTGAATAAAAAATAAAAAATATTTTTAAAAATATAAAAAATTTTAAAAAAATAAAATTTTTAATTTTTGAATTTCTAAATTATATTATTAAATGTTTTTTATTTAAATAATAAAAATAAAATAAAGTCCAACAATATCCAGTAAACAACAGATCAATAAATTTATTATTTTTTTAATTTTGAAACTAAAAAAATATTTTTCCTAATTGTAAAAAATTTAAAAATTCCAAGAATATCCAAAAAGAAAAAAATTTAAAATTTTTTATTTTTAAATTAATTTATTCTTAATTTCTAAACAAGTGCAGCTAAAAAAAAGTCAACTGTCTTGGTGTAGCATTATCCGGTGAATAAAAAAATAAAAAATATTTTTAAAAAATAAAAAATTTTAAAAATTTAAATTTTTATTTTTGAATTTTTCAATTATATTAATAAATGATTTTTATTTAAATAATAAAAATAAAATAAAGTCCAACAATATCTAACAATCAATAGATCTGTGAATTTATTATTTTTTTATTTTTAAACATAAAAAAATATTTTTCCTAATTGTAAAAAATTTAAAAATTCCAAGAATATCTAAAAAAGAAAAAATTTAAAATTTTATATTTTTAAATTAATTTATTCTCAACTTGTGAACAATTGCAGCAAAAAAAGTCAACTGTCTTTGTGTAGCATTATCCGGTGAATAAAAAAATAAAAAATATTTTTAAAAAATAAAAAATTTTAAAATTTTTTTATTTTTGAACTTTTAAATTATATTATTAAATGTTTTTTATTTAAATAATAAAAATAAAATAAAGTCCAACAATATCTAATAATCAACAGATCTATGAATTTATTATTTTTTATTTTTTAACATAAAAAAACTTTTTTTCTAATTCTAAAAAATCAAAAATTCCAAATATATACAAGAAATAAAAAAATTAAAATTTTAAGTTTTTTAAATGAATTTATTCTTAACTTGTGAACAATTGCAGCAAAAAAAGTCAACTGTCTTTGTGTAGCATTATCCGGTGAATAAAAAAATAAAAAATATTTTTAAAACATTAAAAATTTTTAAAAAATAAAATTTTTAATTTTTGAATTTTTAAATTATATTATTAAATGTTTTTTATTTAAATAATAAAAATAAAATAATGTCCAACAATATCCAGTAAACAACAGATCAATAAATTTATTATTTTTTTAATTCTGAAACTAAAAAAAATATTTTTCCTAATTGTAAAAAATTTAAAAATTCCAAGAATATCTAAAAAAGAAAAAATTTAAAATTTTATATTTTTAAATTAATTTATTCTTAATTTCTAAACAAGTGCAGCTAAAAAAAAAAGTCAACTGTCTAGGAGTAGCATTATCCCGTGAATAAAAAAATAAAAAATATTTTTAAAAAATAAAAAATTTTAAAAATTTAAATTTTTTATTTTTGAATTTTTAAATTATATTAACAAATTATTTTTATTTAAATAATAAGAATAAAATAAAGTCCAGCAATATCTAACAATCAATAGATCTGTGAATTTATTATTTTTTTATTTTTAAACATAAAAAAAATATTTTTCCTAATTGTAAAAAATTTAAAAATTCCAAGAATATCTAAAAAAGAAAAAATTTAAAATTTTATATTTTTAAATTAATTTATTCTTAACTTGTGAACAATTGCAGCAAAAAAAGTCAACTGTCTTTGTGTAGCATTATCCGGTGAATAAAAAAATAAAAAAATATTTTTAAAAACTTAAAAATTTTAATAAAATAAAATTTTTAATTTTTTAATTTTTAAATTATATTATTAAATGTTTTATATTTAAATATAAAAATAAAATAAAGTTCAGCAATATCTAGTAAACAACAGATCTATAAATTTATTATTTTTTAATTTTGAAAATAAAAAAAAATTTATAATTGTAAAAAATTAAAAAATTCCAAAAATTTCCAAAAAAGAAAAAATAAAAATTTTATTTTTTTAAATTAATTTATTCTAATTTTGTGAACAAGTGTAGCTAAAAAAAAGTCAACTATCTAGGTGTAGCATTACCCGGTGAATAAAAAATAAAAAGTATTTTAAAAAAATTTAAAAAACCTAAATTTTTTATTTTTGAATTTTTAAATTATATTATGAAATGTTTTTTATTTAAATAATAAAAATAAAATAAAGTCTAGCAATATCTAATAAAAAATAGATCTGTAAATTTATTATTTTTTATTTTTAAACATAAAAAAACTTTTTTTCTAATTCTAAAAAATTAAAAAATTCCAAAGATATACAAGAAATAAAAAAATTAAAATTTTAAGTTTTTTAAATTAATTTATTCTTAACTTGTGAACAAGTGCAGCAAAAAAAGTCAACTGTCTGTGTGTAACATTATCCGGTGAATAAAAAAGTAAAAAATATTTTAAAAAAATAAAAAATTTTAAAAGAATAGAATTTTTAATTTTTGAATTTTTAAATTATATTATTAAATGTTTTTTATTTAAATAATAAAAATAAAATAAACTCCAACAATATCTAGTAAACAACAGATCAATAAATTTATTATTTTTTTAATTTTGAAACTAAAAAAATATTTTTCCTAATTGTAAAAAATTTAAAAATTTCAAGAATATCCAAAAAGAAAAAAGATTAAAATTTTATATTTTTAAATTAATTTATTCTTAATTTGTGAACAAGTGCAGCTAAAAAAAAGTCAACTGTCTAGGTGTAGCATTATCCGGTGAATAAAAAAATAAAAATATTTTTAAAAAATAAAAATTTTAAAAATTTAAATTTTTTATTTTTGAATTTTTAAATTATATTATTAAATATTTTTTATTCAAATAATAAAAATAAAATAAAGTCCAGCAATATCTAATAATCAACAGATCTGTGAATTTATTATTTTTTTTATTTTTAAACATACAAAACTTTTTTTCTAATTCTAAAAAATTTAAAAAATTCCAAAGATATACAAGAAATAAAAAAAATTAAAATTTTAAGTTTTTTAAATTAATTTATTCTTAACTTGTGAACAAGTGCAGCAAAAAAAAGTCAACTGTCTTTGTGTAGCATTATCGGGTGAATAAAAAAATAAAAAATATTTTAAAAAATTAAAAATTTTAAAAAATAAAATTTTTAATTTTTGATTTTTTAAATTATATTATTAAATGTTTTATATTTAAATAATAAAAATAAAATAAAGTCCAGCAATATCTAGTAAACAACAGATCTATAAGTTTATTATTTTTTTAATTTTGAAACTAAAAAAAATATTTTTTATAATTGTAAAAAATTAAAAATTCCAACAATATCCAAAAAAGAAAATAATTAAAATTTTATGTTTTTAAATTAATTTATTCTTAATTTGTGAACAAGTGCAGCTAAAAAAACGTCAACTGTCTAGGTATAGCATTATCCGGTGAATAAAAAAATAAAAAATATTTTTAAAAAATAAAAAATTTAAAAATTTAAATTTTTTGTTTTTGAATTTTTAAATTATATTATTAAATATTTTTTATTTAAATAATAAAAATAAAATAAAGTCCAACAATATCTAATAATCAACAGATCTGTGAATTTATTATTTTTTTATTTTTAAACATAAAGAACTTTTTTTTCTAATTCTAAAAAATTAAATAATTCCAAAGATATACAAGAAATAAAACAAATTAAAATTTTAAGTTTTTTAAATTAATTTATTCTTAACTTGTGAACAAGTGCAGCAAAAAAAAGTCAAATGTCTGTGTGTAGCATTATCCGGTGAATAAAAAAATAAAAAATGTTTTAGAAAAATTAAAAATTTTAAAAAAATAAAATTTTTAATTTTTGAATTTTTAAATTATATTATTAAATGTTTTATATTTAAATAATAAAAATAAAATAAAGTCTAGCAATATCTAGTAAACAATAGATCTATAAGTTTATTATTTTTTTAATTTTGAAACTAAAAAAATATTTTTTATAATTGTAAAAAATAAAAAATTCCAAGAATATCCAAAAAAGAAAAAAATTAAAATTTTATATTTTTAAATTAATTTATTCATAATTTGTGAACAAGTGCAGCTAAAAAAAAGTCAACTATCTAGGTGTAGACTGATACGTGAAAATTAAGAATTCACATACAACCGGCAAGTATACCGGGTCGTATCAAGTAATAAAACTCACTAAGAGTGAGGTCGATCCCACGGAGATTGGTAGATTAAGCAACTTTAGTTAAATGGTAGATTTAGTCAAGCAAACATGGTTCTGATTTCATAAGATTTGTGATTTTTGAACATAATTGCAAAAATTAAATGACAAGGAATCTAAAGAATTGCAATGAAGAAAGAAAAGGAAAGTAAATGACTGAAACTTAAAGTGCAAGAAACTTAAATGACATTAAGGATAAATTGCAAGAAAGTAAATATTGCAGGGTTTTAAAGAACATAAGAGCAAAGAGCAAGAAATAAAGAAACAGAATGTAGATCACAAGAATAATAAATTGCAAGAATGTAGAAGGGAATTGGGTAATCGGTAGTCAAACAACTAAAGAGCAAAAGAAATGAGAATTGATGATGGAGAGGATCATTAGGGATTGGAGATGCAAATTCTCATGAATTGATGTTGATCAATTCCTTCTCAATCATGGGTATAGATCTATGGCAATTTGTGGGTAATTGAGTCCCAATCTCTTGGTAACTCAATTTCTCTCAACACAACCAATTGCCACTCTCGTGATCTAATTGTTCATGAGAAGAGATGAAGTTCAATTTCTAATCCAAGCCACACAACTTCCAGAATCTCAACTAAGGAAGGTTACATCTCACATACCAACCAAAGTGTATTGATCAAGGAAATCATGAAAGGATGAACTCTAAACTGAATTATGTAGCTCCTTTCTCAAATTCACCACATAATTCATATAGATTAATCCCTCTCTCGATGGTGATTGAATCTGTGAAGAACAAAAGTTTCCTCTTAGATGAACCACTTGAATTGAGAAAGAAAAGAAGAGTTATCAACCCATTCAAATAAACAGAGCTCCTCCCCCTAATGAAAATGGGGTTTAGTGAATCATAGCTCTAAATTCAACAACAAGTGCAAATAAACATTCAAATTGAGTAGAGAAGAGTAATGAAGAATGAAGAAGAAGTTCTTGAAAACTGAAATTCAAAAATTGCAAAAGAAAGCTAACTTCTCTCCGCTATGCTTCCCAAGTGGGAGTGTAGCATCCAGCAAAAGAGCTCGTAAAAGTAACTACTATGATGTAAAATGTAAAAGTGTCTAAGAGTCCTAAAAAATAAAAAAATAAAAAGTCTAAAAAAAAACTAAGAGCGAGCTCCCTTTAAAGTACAAAACTCTTCTCTATTTATACTACTCCCACAGCCCATTTAGAGATCTTCAATTGGGTTAGCAATGTGGGCTTTCTCCTTGTTGAATTCTCGGCTCAATGGAGGAAGTGTTGGTCTTTATGAGAAACAGAGGAAAGCAGAACTCATTCACCTCAATTCTGGCCCAGTGGGTGTTATTGGCAAGCACGCTAGTGCTATTGCACGTTGGCAACGCGCTTGTGATTTCCTGGCTGGTGGCTTGGTGCTTGGGCGTTGCTAACTTGATTTGCAAGTTGGCAACGTGCTCTTGTGCTCCTTGGAGGTTCAACCCCTTTGTTCCTTGTTCTTGGGGCAAAAAGATGACCATGATTTGGCTTCAATTTTGTGCTCCACCATAAACTATTATATATAGTTGGAAAGCTCTGAATGTTAGCTTTCCAACGCAACTGGAAGAACTCAATTTGGATCTTTGTAGCTCAAGTTATTCTTGTTTGAAGGAGACAGGGTCAGGCTGCCAAAATCGCGGGCGTTGTTAGCAAAAACGCCTTTGCTCTTCCAAGTTGGCAACGTGTTCAGTTTCTGAGGCTCCAAATGAAGCCCGATTTTGAAGCTTTAAACGAATGTCAAACCCATACTATGATATATGGTTGGAAAGCTCTGAATGTCTACTTTCCAACGCCATTAAAATCACCTTATTTGGAGTTTTGTAGCTTAAGATATACTCCATTGAAAAGGGTAAGGTCCGGCTGCCCTCACCAGCGTTTTTGGCAAACACTCCCTTGTATTTCCAAGTTGCCAACATGCTACCTCCATTCTTCACCATCCAAAGCTTCCTGGCGTTGTTGCCAAACACGCCAATGCTTTCTTGAGTTGGCAACGTGCTCAATGCTCTTTCCTAGCTCCAAACATTGCTTCCCACGTTGCCATTGAACACGCCTATAGAACCCACGTTGGCAACGTGCTCCTTTCTGAGGCTCCAAATGAAGCCAGCTTTTGAAGCTTCAAATTAATGCTAACCCCATACTATGATATATGGTTGGAAAGTTCTTGATGTCTACTTTCCAATGCCACTGGAATCACCTCCTTTAGAGCTTTGTAGCTCAAGTTATGCATCCTTGAAGGAGGCAAGGTCAGGCTGCCAGGTTTGCTGGAGTTGTTGCTGAACACGCACCCTTTCTTCCAAGTTGGCAACATGCTCTTGTTTGTTGGCCCAGAATCTTGTCCCTGGCATTATTGATGAACACGCCAGTTCATTCCCAAGTTGGCAACGCTCTCGAGCTCTTGGTTGGCCCAGAATCCTTGCTTGCATGCGTTGCCAAGGAACACGCCTTCAGAACTTGGCGTTGGCAACGTTCTAGGGAGCTGCTTCCTTCCAGGTTTTTGCTCCCTGGCGTTGCTATGGAACACGATATTAGTTTGGGGAGTTGACAACGTGCCAACCCGCTCTTCTTGGCTTGCCTTGGATTGTTGGCGTTGCCCTCAAACACGCCATTGTAAATTCAAGTTGGCAACTTGCTTGATGCTTCAAATTCACCTTCCAGGGCTACTTGGCATTATTGCCAAACACTCAAGTGATAATGCACGTTGGCAATGCCCAAGTCTCTTCCTCCTTGCCAAGCTTGCTATGTCCCCAATCTTTCTTGCTCAAATTCTTGCTCCATTGCCTTCTTGCTTCATTACCTATCATTAACCCAAGAAACTGTCTCAAAGTATTGCCATTCCATGCAATCAATTTCAAGAGATTCATTCATACTCATTCATTTGTAAACTTCTTGAATTATTTGCATCAATATGGCCAAGTTCCACCTAATTCTTGGTTCATGAATTCATGGAGAAAAACTCACAAAATCACTTGTTTATTCTAGTAATAATAAATGAAATTAAGCTAAAACCAACTAAATTAACTAGTTAAAATAGCAAATATGCAAATGCATCATAGACCCGGTGAATAAAAAAATAAAAAAATTTTTAAAAAATTTTTAAAAAAATTTAAAAAACCTAATTTGTTTTTATTTTTGAATTTTTAAATTATATTATGAAATATTTTTTATTTAAATAATAGAAATAAAATAAAGTCTAGCAATATCTAATAAACAACAGATCTGTAAATTTATTATTTTTTTATTTTTAAACATAAAAAATATTTTTTCTAATTCTAAAAAATTAAAAAATTCCAAAAATATACAAGAAATAAAAAATTAAAATTTTAAGTTTTTTAAATTTATTTATTCTTAACTTGTGAACAAGTGCAGCGAAAAAAGTCAACTGTCTGTGTGTAGCATTATCCGGTGAATAAAAAAATAAAAAATATTTTTAAAAAAATAAAAAATTTTAAAAAAATAAAATTTTTAATTTTTGAATTTTTAAATTATATTATTAAATGTTTTTTATTTAAATAATAAAAATAAAATAAAGTCCAACAAGTAAACAACAGATCGATAAATTTATTATTTTTTTTAATTTTGAAACTAAAAAAATATTTTTCCTAATTGTAAAAAATTTAAAAATTCCAAGAATATCCAAAAAAGAAAAAAAAATTAAAATTTTATATTTTTAAATTAATTTATTCTTAATTTGTGAACAAGTGCAGCTACAAAAAAAGTCAACTGTCTAGGTGTAGCATTATCCGGTGAATAAAAAAATAAAAAATATTTTTAAAATATAAAAAATTTTAAAAATTTAAATTTTTTATTTTTGAATTTTTTAATTCTATTATTAAATACTTTTTATTTAAATAATAAAAATAAAATAAAGTCCAGCAATATCTAATAATCAACAGATCTGTAAATTTATTATTTTTTTATTTTTAAACATAAAAAATATTTTTTCTAATTCTAAAAAATTAAAAAATTCCAAAAATATACAAGAAATAAAAAAAATTAAAATTTTAAGTTTTTTAAAATTAATTTATTCTTAACTTGTGAACAAGTGCAGCAAAAAAAGTCAACTGTCTGTGTGTAGCATTATCCGATGAATAAAAAAATAAAAAATATTTTTAAAAAATTAAAAATTTTAAAAAATAAAATTTTTAATTTTTGATTTTTTAAATTATATTATTAAATGTTTTTTATTTAAATAATAAAAATAAAATAAAGTCCAGCAATATCTAGTAAACAACAGATCTATAAGTTTATTATTTTTTTAATTTTGAAACTAAAAAAATATTTTTTATAATTGTAAAAAATTAAAAATTCCAAGAATATCCAAAAAATAAAAAAATTAAAATTTTATATTTTAAATTAATTTATTCTTAATTGTGAACAAGTGCAGCTAAAAAAAAGTCAACTATCTAGATGTAGAGTGATACGTGAAAAATAAGAATTCATGTACAACCGGCAAGTATACCGGGTCGTATCAAGTTATAAAACTCACTAAGAGTGAGGTCGATCCCACGGAGATTGGTAGATTAAGCAACTTTAGTTAAATGGTAGATTTAGTCAAGCAAACATGGTTTTGATTTCATGAGATTTGTGATTTTTGAACATAATTGCAAAAATTAAATGACAAGGAATCTAAAGAATTGCAATGAAGAAAGAAAAGGAAAGTAAATGACTGAAACTTAAAGTGCAAGAAACTTAAATGACATTAAGGATAAATTGCAAGAAAGTAAATATTGTAGGATTTTAAAGAACATAAGAGCAAAGAGCAAGAAATAAAGAAACAGAATGTAGATCACAAGAATAATAAATTGCAAGAATGTAGAAGGGAATTGGGTAATGGGTAGTCAAACAACTAAAGAGCAAAAGAAATGAGAATTGATGATGGAGAGGATCATTAGGGATTGGAGATGCAAATTCTCATGAATTGATGTTGATCAATTCCTTCTCAATCATGGGTATAGATCCATGGCAATTTGTGGGTAATTGAGTCCCAATCTCTTGGTAACTCAATTTCTCTCAACACAACCAATTGCCACTCTCGTGATCTAATTGTTCATGAGAAGAGATGAAGTTCAATTTCTAATCCAAGCCACACAACTTCCAGAATCTCAACTAAGGAAGGTTATATCTCACATACCAACCAAAGTGTATTGATCAAGGAAATCATGAAAGGATGAACTCTAAACTGAATTATGTAGCTCCTTTCTCAAATTCACCACATAATTCATATAGATTAATCCCTCTCTCGATGGTGATTGAATCTATGAAGAACAAGAGTTTCCTCTTAGATGAACCACTTGAATTGAGAAAGAAAAGAAGAGTTATCAACCCATTCAAATAAACAGAGCTCCTCCCCTTAATGAAAATGGGATTTAGTGAATCATAGCTCTAAATTCAACAGCAAGTGCAAAAATAACATTCAAATTGAGTAGAGAAGAGTAATGAAGAATGAAGAAGAAGTTCTTGAAAACTGAAATTCAAAAATTGCAAAAGAAAGCTAACTTCTCTCTGCTATGCTTCCCAAGTGGGAGTGTAGCATCCAGCAAAAGAGCTCGTAAAAGTAACTACTATGATGTAAAATGTAAAAGTGTCTAAGAGTCCTAAAAAATAAAAAAATAAAAAGTCTAAAAAAAATCTAAGAGCGAGCTCCCTTTAAAGTACAAAACTCTTCTCTATTTATACTACTCCTACAACCCATTTAGAGATCTTCAATTGGGTTAGCAATGTGGGCTTTCTCCTTGTTGAATTCTCGGCTCAATGGAGGAAGTGTTGGCCTTTATGAGAAACAGAGGAAAGCAGAACACATTCACCTCAATTCTGGCCCAGTGGGTGTTATTGGCAAACACGCTAGTGCTATTGCACGTTGGCAACGTGCTTGTGATTTCCTGGCTGGTGGCTTGGTGCTTGGGCGTTGCTAACTTGATTTGCAAGTTGGAAACGTGCTCTTGTGCTCCTTGGAGGTTCAACCCCTTTGTTCCTTGTTCTTGGGGCATAAAGATGACCATGATTTGGCATCAATTTTGTGCTCCATCATAAACTATTATATATAGTTGGAAAGTTCTGAATGTTAGCTTTCCAACGCAACTGGAAGCACTCAATTTGGATCTCTGTAGCTCAAGTTATTCTTGTTTGAAGGAGACAAGGTCAGGCTACCAAAATCGCGGGCGTTGTTAGCAAAAACGCCTTTGCTCTTCCAAGTTGGCAACGTGTTCAGTTTCTGAGGCTCCAAATGAAGCCCGATTTTGAAGCTTTAAATGAATGTCAAACCCATACTATGATATTTGGTTGGAAAGCTCTGAATGTCTACTTTCCAACGCCATTAAAATCACCTTATTTGGAGTTTTGTAGCTTAAGATATACTCCATTGAAGAGGGTAAGGTCCGGCTGCCTTCACCAGCGTTTTTGGCAAACACTCCCTTGTATTTCCAAGTTGCCAACGTGCTACCTCCATTCTTCACCATCCAAAGCTTCCTGGCGTTGTTGCCAAACACGCCGATGCTTTCTTGAGTTGGCAACGTGCTCAATGCTCTTTCCTAGCTCCAAACATTGCTTCCCACGTTGCCATTGAACACGCCTATAGAACCCACGTTGGCAACGTGCTCCTTTCTGAGGCTCCAAATGAAGCCAGCTTTTGAAGCTTCAAATGAATGCTAACCCCATACTATGATATATGGTTGGAAAGTTCTTGATGCCTACTTTCCAATGCCACTGAAATCACCTCCTTTAGAGCTTTGTAGCTCAAGTTATGCATCCTTGAAGGAGGCAAGGTCAGGCTGCCAGGTTTGCTGGAGTTGTTGCTGAACACGCACCCTTTCTTCCAAGTTGGCAACGTGCTCTTGTTTGTTGGCCCAGAATCTTGTCCCTGGCGTTATTGATGAACACGCCAGTTCATTCCCAAGTTGGCAACGCTCTCGAGCTCTTGGTTGGCCCATAATCCTTGCTTGCAAGCGTTGCCAAGGAACACGCCTTCAGAACTTGGCGTTGGCAACGTGCTAGGGAGCTGCTTCCTTCCAGGTTTTTGCTCCCTGGCGTTGCTATGGAACACGCTATTAGTTTGGGGAGTTGGCAACGTGCCAACCCGCTCTTCTTGGCTTGCCTTGGATTGTTGGCGTTGCCCTCAAACACGCCATTGTAAATTCAAGTTGGCAACTTGCTTGATGCTTCAAATTCACCTTCCAGGGCTACTTGGCGTTATTGCCAAACAATCAAGTGATAATGCACGTTGGCAACGCCCAAGTCTCTTCCTCCTTGCCAAGCTTGCTATGTCCCCAATCTTTCTTGCTCAAATTCTTGCTCCATTGCCTTCTTGCTTCATTACCTATCATTAACCCAAGAAACTGTCTCAAAGTATTGCCATTCCATGCAATCAATTTCAAGAGATTCATTCATACGCATTCATTTGTAAACTTCTTGAATTATTTGCATCAATATGGCCAAGTTCCACCTAATTCTTGGTTCATGAATTCATGGAGAAAAACTCATAAAATCACTTGTTTATTCTAGTAATAATAAATGAAATTAAGTTAAAACCAACTAAATTAACTAGTTAAAATAGCAAATATGCAAATGCATCACAACACCAAACTTAAACCTTGCTTGTCCTCAAGCAAGAAAAGAATCATGCAATAGAGATTGACAATCCAAGGTTAGAAGAATAGCAAGTTAATGTTCATGGCAAGCTAGTTTTCTATGCATGCTACAACCACAAAAGAAATGTAAATGATTGATGCTTCTATCTAGCTCACCTCATAAAATCTTTTTCTTATAATTCTTCCTTGAAACAAGCTTTTGATTTTTCTTATTAGCTTCTCCTTTTGGGTGCTTTGCCCCATGAGTTAATAACAAAGCTATGATTCTAAATGCTTTGTTTCCAAGTATTACCACTTGATACATAAGCACCACAAGCATTTAATTAGAGGACTTCATTAAGCTCATTTTTCTTTTCTTTTCTTGACTCTCTAATCATTGATGCTCAGAACCTTGAGCTTTGAGGGAGTGCTTTTGCACTTGAGCCTAGCCTTGACTTCTAAGTGTTTTGTTTTCAAGCATTTGGCTTGATACATAAACGCCACAAGTACTTAACAAATAAATTGCCATTGGTACTCAGAGCCTTCAGCTTTCTCATTCTTTCCCTTTTTCTTTTCTTGCCTTTTTTTTTATTTTTTTAAGATTTTCATGATTTCAAAAGATTTCACAAAATGTCCTAGATGAAAACTTCAATTAAATCAAATCTAATGCAATTGAGCAACAATCAAACATACTAGCCTTCCAATACTTGTATGCACATGCTAAGTTCTTCTTTAATTCCTTATTTGTTTATGATCATGATGCTTTTTTTGCTTTTGAATTCACAAAACTCAAGTTGGTAGTCATAATGCCATAGCAACATATTGCAAATCAAAATTCAAGCTATGCTTATTCATACCACACATGCATACATAGAAAATAAGAGACAATCATGCAATTGAATGTACTGGAAACAAATAAGAGAAAAAGAACTTTACCACCTTGTAGTTCATCTTCATTATTGTTGTTAATTTCCTCCTATTCCTCCCCTTCCCACACCAAACTTAGAATGATTGCTTGTCCTCAAGCAACAATTAATACCGTGGTGATGGGGTTTATGATGGGTCATGAAGGTCTCATAATAATAAAATGTGAGTAATACATGTGGTTAAGCAAACAAAATTGAAGATACAATAAAGGCACAAGAAAGAGAACAGAGACAATATGATTGCATAAACAAGTGGGTGTGCACAATACATTGCATAAAAGATAAGTGGCACACCAAACTTAGTGTGACACTTTCACTTGGAATTAATGCAAGTATCCAGTAAAGATTGGAAACAAATTTTGTTGCATAGAAACACCAAACTTAGAATGCAATCATATGTCAATTTATTTGAATTAAAACTAAGCAAATGAAACTGTTGTATGTTAAATACAATCACCAAGCTAAGAATC
The DNA here is from genome assembly GCF_003086295.3 of Arachis hypogaea. Taxonomy (NCBI): domain Eukaryota; kingdom Viridiplantae; phylum Streptophyta; class Magnoliopsida; order Fabales; family Fabaceae; genus Arachis; species Arachis hypogaea. Next base: position 89,220,021 of record NC_092038.1, on the reverse strand, counting down.
TGTCATGAATAAGGATCTCTTGGTAATGTATTAACAAAAACAGTTAATAAGCAAACTAAATGAAAGCATTTAAAGATAGAAAAATAACTAAAGCAAGTAGAATGAAAAAGTGTCAAATCAAAAGAGAAAAATAAAACTGCAGAGGCATTATGATTATGCAAACAAGTAGTGTTGCTTGAATAAATTGCATAGAAAATAAGTGGCACACCAAACTTAGAATCTTGGTGTGTCATTTTCATTTTTGATTTAATGCAATCATCCAAAAAGATTGAAAATAATTTGTTGCAAGGCAACACCAAACTTAGAAGTAACCATATGCCAATTTATTGAATTTAAATAAAACAAAGAACGAAAACAAAGCAGAGAAGAGAAATTATACCTATGGTTGACATGTTGTTCACTTTCTTCCTCTTCTTCCAGTTTGTTAATAGGAATGACCTTGAGGGGGGAGAAGATTCAGCTAGTGTCCCCTGTCTTGGCCTCTCCTCAGCAAGCTTTCTTTTGTTAATGGCTTGATTGAGCTTGCTTGCTGGATCAGGGGGAGGATGTGTTGCAGTTGACATTCTCTTGAATGTTGTCCTTGGTATCTTGGTCACAATCCTCTTCTTGGTGCTTTTGTTAATTGCCTTCACTTCTTGGATGTCAAGACATGGTTGCTGTGTGATTATTGGAGTTTTATCTTCATCAAGAGCTTCTTGAATTGGTGGTTCCATGAGCCCTTCCTCTATGCACTTCTCTGCTTCAATTGAATGTGAATCTCCTTGATTTTCTTCCTCCATTTCTTCTTCATGATTTTCCATTAAGTCATTTGGGAGGGAATCTTCATGTTCCATTGTCACTTCAATTAGCCTCTGTGGACATGGAATCCTTGGCTCATGTTCCTTGATGACAAGTCATCTTAGCCTAGTTTCACTAGCCTTTTTCTTTTGTTTTCAATTGAATTATGCACTTTCTTGAGCCATAAGCAAGCCAATTGGGTAGATTTTCATGTTTCCTTTGATTTAATCAACCATAGATGAATTAATGCAACTTCATGAGGTTTTATGCTATAATTGTCACATATTATGAAAGAATGAATATCTCATGATTTTGAGCATAGCTTTGATGTGTTTGGTTGATTAATGATAGGTGAAGAAAGTTTGGAGAAAGGTTGAAGCAAGAAGGAATGGCTAAGAGGAAGAGAGGACAAAAAGTTTGAGCAAAAGTTTGCCTCAAACTTTAGCTCAAACTTTTGGAATAAGTGAAAATGAACCAGGAAGCAAAAAGCTGGACCAAAAGTTAGCCTCAAACTTTTGCACAAACTTTTGGGTGAAAAGTTTGCCCCAATGTTAGCCCCTAACTTTTGGGCTAACATTAGCACATGCAAAACTCTCCCTGGGCACCAAAAGTTTGCGCCAACGTTAGCCCCTAACTTTTTGGCTAACGTTGGTGCATGAAAATCACAAAGAGGGAGCAAAAGTTTGCGCCAACGTTAGCCTCTAACTTTTGGGCTAACGTTGGCGCCATAAGTGCACTAAGGAAGGCCAACGTTGGAGCAAAAGTTAGACCCCTAACTTTTGCACCAACGTTGGTATCAGCAAAACATGGAGGCTGATATGAAAAGTTGGAGTAAAAGTTTGCCTCAAACTTTTACTCAAACTTTTACTCAAACTTTTGGTCCAACTTTTGCAAAACTCCAACCCGGTTCACTTGGTTCACTTCGGTTCCTCTCCAAACTCCAAGAGCAATCAACCAAGGCCTCTCTCAACCCAATTCCACCAAGAGCAAAGGCCCAACTCAAGGCTTGAAGATCATTTGAAGAAAGTGTATAAATAGGATAGAATTCAAGTTATCGGGGAGCTCTTCTTTTTAGTTTTCCTTTTAGTTTTTATAATAGTTTTCAGAGAGCTTTTGGGTATTGAGTGATCTTTAATTTCTTAGTCTCGGGGAAGGAGAATTCACTTCTCTTCCTCTTAGTTTTATTGCTTTCAATTTCAATTACAATTGTCTTGGATCTTGGGTTAGAGAATTGAAGAAATTCTGTTTCAATCTCATCCTTGGATCTCTCTGTCTATTTACTGCTTAATTGAATTTCTGTTTCTGTTAATTGCTTCCTCTTTTACTTTCTTTGCAATTTACAATTCTTCATCTCCTTTGCAATTGTTCTGGTTGGATCTGGGAAGGCATTGAGATCTAGACTCGATTATCTAGTCTCTTGGGTCCTGAGATCTGAATTTCCAATTTCCAATTCTCTGTTTATTGCTTTTCATGTTCATTTACTCTTCTGCTTCAGATCCGATTCAATCCCAATCCCCTTTTACTCTTCTGTTTGATGCAATTTACTTTGCCTTATTTAATTGCTGCAAATCCAATTCCCAATTCCCTTTACATTTCAAGTCATTTACATTTCTTGCAATTTAAGATCCCGCAATTTACATTTCTTGCATTCTAAGTTTCTGCAATTTATATTACTTGTTCTTTAAGATTCAGCAATTTAATTCTTGCTCTCTTTAATTTCATGCAATTTACACATTCCCTCTACTTTCAATGCAATTTAAATTCTGCAAATCACAAATCACTCAACCAAATCTTGATTCGCTTGACTAAATCAACCACTAAACTAAAATTGCTCAATCCTTCAATCCCTGTGGGATCGACCTCACTCCCGTGAGTTTTTATTACTTGATGCGACCCGGTGCACTTGCCGGTTAGATCTGTGTGTTTTGGGAGAAATTCATTTTTCCACCAAAATACTCATCATTCCTCATCCTTCATTGCAATTTCACTTGACAAAGGGACCTTTTGTTCTTCTTTTTCCACTTCCTCACTCACAAGTTGGTCTTCATCCTCAATGCTTGGCAATCCTAAATGTTTCCTTATTTTCTCTAAGTGCCCATCCATCTTCTTGAAGAGGATTTCTTGTTCTTTCCAAGATTCTAATAATTCTCTAGACCATTGAAGGTGATCCTCAACTACTAGCTCCAAAGATGAAAGTTTAGAGTAATTTTGTGGATATGGATGTGTTGTGGTGAAGTCATTTTGGGGAGTATGGAAGGAGTTTTGTAAGTTGTGAAATGAATTTTGTGAATTTTGAAATGAGTTTTCTGTATAGTGAAATGAATTTTGTGGTTGATGAATTGAATTGTATGAATTTTGGAAGGAATTTTGTGTTGAGGCAAACTCAAGTGGTGAAGAATTTTGATATGAAAAATTTGGAGGTGAGGTTTGATAATTAAAAGGTGATGGCTCTTGATAAGTGGAATATGGGCTCTCAAATGCTTTCTGGTTTTGCTCCTCCCAGGCACAACTTGAAGATTTGTTGAAATCATCATAGTATGGACAATCTTGTGGTCCTTGGGAGGAATCTTGCATGAATTTGTTGAAAGCATAATCAAGAGATGATGTCTCTTGATGAATAGCATTTGGAGAATTAAAATTCCCTTCCCAGCCATAGTTTGTGTCAATGTCATAACAGCATGGTTCACTTTGTGGCTCTGGGAGAAAAGTCATTTCTCTTAATTGCTCACACTTTTGTTGATATGCACAGAGACCATGAGGATAATGATATAAGTCATTTTGTGGTCCTGGATCATATCTCATGTGAATTGCTTTATCACCTATCATTTCGTGGTAATACTCCCATCCACCATTAGAATAGCAACTTGCATCATTTTGTGGTAGAGGAAAATATCCCATATGATTCTCTTGCTCATCTTGTGTCTCTGAAGCAAATCTCCATGGATTGGAGTGCTCAGAATTTGTATTTTCTTGGTGATATTCCCAGCCACCATTAGAGATTGGTGGTGATGGGTGATATCCCAGAAAGTTTGTTAGATCAAAAGATGAGGTAAACTCCATTTAAGTTTGTAAAACACAATCACCAAAGCAATTGAAATTCATGTCTCAGATGAGAATTTCTTAGTGAGGCAATAACACAAACACCTTAGTGTCAAAAAGAAAACAAAAAATTAAAAGAACTGTACAAAGCAAAAAAATGCTTAATCTAAATTACCATTCACTTCATCATTGTTAATCTTTTCCAATCCCCGGCAACGGCGCCAAAACCTTGATACGTGAAAATTAAGAATTCACGTACAACCGGCAAGTATACCGGGTTGTATCAAGTAATAAAACTCACTAAGAGTGAGGTCGATCCCACGGAGATTGGAAGATTAAGCAACTTTAGTTAAATGGTAGATTTAGTCAAGCAAACATGGTTTTGATTTCATGAGATTTGTGATTTTTGAATATAATTGCAAAAATTAAATGACAAGGAATCTAAAGAATTGCAATGAAGAAAGAAAAGGAAAGTAAATGACTGAAACTTAAAGTGCAAGAAACTTAAATGACATTAAGGATAAATTGCAAGAAAGTAAATATTGCAGGATTTTAAAGAACATAAGAGCAAAGAGCAAGAAATAAAGAAACAGAATGTAGATCACAAGAATAATAAATTGCAAGAATGTAGAAGGGAATTGGGTAATGGGTAGTCAAACAACTAAAGAGCAAAAGAAATGAGAATTGATGATGGAGATGATCATTAGGGATTGGAGATGCAAATTCTCATGAATTGATGTTGATCAATTCCTTCTCAATCATGGGTATAGATCCATGGCAATTTGTGGGTAATTGAGTCCCAATCTCTTGGTAACTCAATTTCTCTCAACACAACCAATTGCCACTCTCGTGATCTAATTGTTCATGAGAAGAGATGAAGTTCAATTTCTAATCCAAGCCACACAACTTCTAGAATCTCAACTAAGGAAGGTTACATCTCACATACCAACCAAAGTGTATTGATCAAGGAAATCATGAAAGGATGAACTCTAAACTGAATTATGTAGCTCCTTTCTCAAATTCACCACATAATTCATATAGATTAATCCCTCTCTCGATGGTGATTGAATCTGTGAAGAACAAGAGTTTCCTCTTAGATGAACCACTTGAATTGAGAAAGAAAAGAAGAGTTATCAACCCATTCAAATAAACAGAGCTCCTCCCCTTAATGAAAATGGGATTTAGTGAATCGTAGCTCTAAATTCAACAACAAGTGCAAAAATAAACATTCAAATTGAGTAGAGAAGAGTAATGAAGAATGAAGAAGAAGTTCTTGAAAACTGAAATTCAAAAATTGCAAAAGAAAGCTAACTTCTCTCTGCTATGCTTCCCAAGTGGGAGTGTAGCATCCAGCAAAAGAGCTCGTAAAAGTAACTACTATGATGTAAAATGTAAAAGTGTCTAAGAGTCCTAAAAAATAAAAAATAAAAAGTCTAAAAAAAAATCTAAGAGCGAGCTCCTTTTAAAGTACAAAACTCTTCTCTATTTATACTACTCCTACAACCCATTTAGAGATCCTCAATTGGGTTAGCAATTTGGGCTTTCTCCTTGTTGAATTCTCGACTCAATGGAGGAAGTGTTGGCCTTTATGAGAAACAGAGGAAAGCAGAACTCATTCACCTCAATTCTGGCCCAGTGGGTGTTATTGGCAAACACGCTAGTGCTATTGCACGTTGGCAACGTGCTTGTGATTTCCTGGCTGGTGGCTTGGTGCTTGGGCGTTGCTAACTTGATTTGCAAGTTGGCAACGTGCTCTTGTGCTCCTTGGAGGTTCAACCCCTTTGTTCCTTGTTCTTGGGGCATAAAGATGACCATGATTTGGCTTCAATTTTGTGCTCCACCATAAACTATTATATATAGTTGGAAAGCTCTGAATGTTAGCTTTCCAACGCAACTAGAAGCACTCAATTTGGATCTCTATTGTTCAAGTTATTCTTGTTTGAAGGAGACAGGGTCAGGCTGCCAAAATCACGGGCGTTGTTAGCAAAAACGCCTTTGCTCTTCCAAGTTGGCAACGTGTTCAGTTTCTGAGGCTCCAAATGAAGCCCGATTTTGAAGCTTTAAACGAATGTCAAACCCATACTATGATATATGGTTGGAAAGATCTGAATGTCTACTTTCCAACGCCATTAAAATCACCTTATTTGGAGTTTTGTAGCTTAAGATATACTCCATTGAAGAGGGTAAGGTCCGGCTGCCCTCACCAGCGTTTTTGGCAAACACTCCCTTGTATTTCCAAGTTGCCAACGTGCTACCTCCATTCTTCACCATCCAAAGCTTCCTGGCGTAGTTGCCAAACACGCCAATGCTTTCTTGAGTTGGCAACGTGCTCGATGCTCTTTCCTAGCTCCAAACATTGCTTCCCACGTTGCCATTGAACACGCCTATAGAACCCACGTTGGCAACGTGCACCTTTCTGAGACTCTAAATGAAGCTAGCTTTTGAAGCTTCAAATGAATGCTAACCCCATACTATGATATATGGTTGGAAAGTTCTTGATGCCTACTTTCCAATGCCACTGAAATCACCTCCTTTAGAGCTTTGTAGCTCAAGTTATGCATCCTTGAAGGAGGCAAGGTCAGGCTGCCAGGTTTGCTGGAGTTGTTGCTGAACACGCACCCTTTCTTCCAAGTTGGCAACGTGCTCTTGTTTGTTGGCCCAGAATCTTGTCCCTAGCGTTATTGATGAACACGCCAGTTCATTCCCAAGTTGGCAACGCTCTCGAGCTCTTGGTTGGCCCAGAATCCTTGCTTGCATGCGTTGCCAAGGAACACGACTTCAGAACTTGGCGTTGGCAACGTGCTAGGGAGCTGCTTCCTTCCAGGTTTTTGCTCCCTGGCGTTGCTATGGAACACGCTATTAGTTTGGGGAGTTGGCAATGTGCCAACCCGCTAAAAAATTAAAAAATTCTAAAAATATACAAGAAATAAAAAAATTAAAATTTTAAGTTTTTTAAATTAATTTATTCTTAACTTGTGAACAAGTGCAGTAAAAAAAGCCAACTATCTGTGTGTAGCATTATCCGGTGAGTAAAAAAATAAAAAATATTTTTAAAAAAATAAAAAATTTTAAAAAAATAAAATTTTAAATTTTTGAAATTTTAAATTATATTATTAAATGTTTTTTTATTAAAATAATAAAAATAAAATAAAGTCCAACAATATCTAGTAAACAACAAATCAATAAATTTATTATTTTTTTAATTTTGAAACTAAAAAAAATATTTTTCCTAATTGTAAAAAACTCAAAAATTCTAAGAATATCCAAAAAAGAAAAAAATTAGAATTTTATATTTTTAAATTAATTTATTCTTAATTTGTGAACAAGTGCAGCTATAAAAAAGTCAACTGTCTAGGTGTAGCATTATCCGGTGAATAAAAAAACAAAAAATATTTTTAAAAAATAAAAAACTTTAAAAATTAAAATTTTTAATTTTTGAATTTTTAAATTATATTATTAAATATTTTTTATTTAAATAATAAAAATAAAATAGAGTCCAGCAATATCTAATAATCAACAGATCTGTAAATTTATTATTTTTTTATTTTTGAAAATAAAAAATATTTTTTTATAATTCTAAAAAATTAAAAAATTCCAAAAATATACAAGAAATAAAAAAATTAAAATTTTAAGTTTTTTAAATTAATTTAATCTTAACTTGTGAACAAGTGCAGCAAAAAAATGTCAATTGTCTGTGTGTAGCATTATCCAGTGAATAAAAAAATAAAAAATATTTTTAAAAAATTAAAAATTTAAAAAAATAATTTTTTTAATTTTTAAATTATATTATTAGATGTTTTTTATTTAAATAATAAAAATTAAATAAAGTCCAGCAATATCTAGTAAACAACAGATCTATAAATTTATTATTTTTTTAAATTTGAAACTAAAAAAATATTTTTTATAATTGTAAAAATTTAAAAAATTCCAAAAATATTCAAAAAGAAAAAATTAAAATTTTATATTTTTAAATTAATTTATTCTTAATTTGTGAACAAGTGCAGCTAAAAAAAAGTCAACTATCTAGGTGTAGCATTACCCGGTGAATAAAAAAATAAAAAATATTTTAATAAATTTTTAAAAAAACATAAATTTTTTATTTTGGAATTTTTAATTTATATTATGAAATTTTTTTATTTAAATAATAAAAATAAAATAAACTCTAGCAATATCTAATAAACAACAGATCTGTAAATTTATTATTTTTTTATTTTTAAACATAAAAAATAATTTTTCTAATTCTAAAAAATTAAAAAATTCCAAAAATATACAAGAAATAAAAAATTAAAATTTTAAGTTTTTTAAATTAATTTATTCTTAACTTGTGAACAAGTGCAGCTAAAAAAATTCAACTATCTAGGTGTAGCATTACCCAGTGAATAAAAAAATAAAAAATATTTTTAAAAAAATTTTAAAAAACCTTAATTTTTTTATTTTTGAATTTTAAATTATATTAGAAAATGTTTTTTATTTAAATAATAAAAATAAAATAAAGTCCAGCAATATCTAGTAAACAACAGATCTATAAATTTATTATTTTTTTAAATTTGAAACTAAAAAAATATTTTTTATAATTGTAAAAATTTAAAAAATTCCAAAAATATTCGAAAAAGAAAAAATTAAAATTTTATATTTTTAAATTAATTTATTCTTAATTTGTGAACAAGTGCAGCTAAAAAAAAGTCAACTATCTAGGTGTAGCATTACCCGGTGATTAAAAAAATAAAAAATATTTTAAAAATTTTTTTAAAAAACATAAATTTTTTTATTTTGGAATTTTTAATTTATATTATGAAATGTTTTTTATTTAAATAATAAAAATAAAATAAACTCTAGCAATATCTAATAAACAACAGATCTGTAAATTTATTATTTTTTATTTTTAAACATAAAAAATATTTTTTCTAATTCTAAAAAATTAAAAAATTCCAAAAATATACAAGAAATAAAAAAATTAAAATTTTAAGTTTTTTAAATTAATTTATTCTTAACTTGTGAACAAGTGCAGCAAAAAAAGTCAACTGTTTGTGTGTAGCATTATCCGGGGAATAAAAAAATAAAAAATATTTTTAAAAAAATAAAAAAATTTTATAAAAATAAAATTTTTAATTTTTGAATTTTTAAATTATATTATTAAATGTTTTTTATTTAAATAATAAAAATAAAATAAAGTCCAAAAATATCTAGTAAACAACAGAAATTTAAAAAATTTAAAAAGAATTCTAAGAATATCCAAAAAAGAAAAAATTTAAAAATTTAAAAAATTCCTAACTGTAAAAAATTTAAAAATTCCAAGAATATCCAAAAAAGAAAAAAATTAGAATTTTATATTTTTAAATTAATTTATTCTTAATTTGTGAACAAGTGCAGCTAAAAAAGTCAATTGTCTAGGTGTAGCATTATCCGGTGAATAAAAAAATAAAAAATATTTTTAAAAAATGAAAAAAAATTTAAATTTTTTATTTTTGAATTTTTAAATTATGTTATTAAATGCTTTTTATTTAAATAATAAAAATAAAATAAAGTCCAGCAATATCTAATAATCAACAGATCTGTAAATTTATTATTGTTTTATTTTTAAACATAAAAATATTTTTTTCTAATTCTAAAAAATTAAAAAATTCCAAAAATATACAAGAAATAAAAACAAATTAAAATTTTAAGTTTTTTAAAATTAATTTATTCTTAACTTGTGAACAAGTGCAGCAAAAAAAGTCAACTGTCTATGTGTAGCATTATCCGGTGAATAAAAAAATAAAAAATATTTTTAAAAAATTAAAAATTTTAAAAAAAATAAAATTTATAACTTTTGAATTTTTAAATTATATTATTAAATGTTTTTTATTTAAATAATAAAAATAAAATAAAGTCCAGCAATATTGATGTGCGGAAAACGATCCGACACAAAACTCACCGGCAAGTGCACCGGGTCGCATCAAGTAATAAAACCCACAGGGATTGAAGGATTGAGCAACTTTAGTTTAGTGGTTGATTTAGTCAAGCAAACAAGTGTTGGTTGTGTGAAATTGTGTTGACAGGAATTAAATTGCAGAGAATGTAAAGGGGAGTGGGTGATTTGCAGGAAATTAAAGGGAACAAAAAAAAAAGAAAAAGAACTGAATCTTAAAGTGCAAGTAATGTAAACTGCAGAAACTTAAATTGCAAGAAATGTAAATTGCAGAAACTTAAATGGGTTAGGGATATGGGATTGCAGAAATTAACCAAGGAAAGTAAAATTCAACAAACGGAAGAGTAGAAGATGGATTCAATTAAACCAGATCTTAAACGAAAATGAAAATCAGCTTGGTGTAGCAATTAAACAGTGAAGTTTAAAATGAAAATTCCAGATCTCAGGACTCAAGAGACTAGATAACTAAGTCTAGATCTCAATGCCTTCCTAGATCCAAGTTTTGAAAACAATTGCAAGAGAATTGAAGATCAAGCAGTGGAATAAAGGAATTCAAATGTTAATTTCTCAAATGTGCAGTAGCTCAAAACAGAGAGAGATCTCAAGGTGAGATTGAGACAGAATTTCCTCAATTCTCAACACCCAAGACTCAAGTAAAGCTTTGCAGAAAAGAAAACAATAAAACCCAGAGGAAGAGAATTCAATTCTCCTCCCAGAAACTCTCTAAAATGCAAAGTAAGCTCTCCTCCGTAAGCACTATGAAAATTCTCAAAGAAAAGCTCTCTAAAAATTCTAAAAAGAAAAGCTCCAAAAAGAAAAGCTCCCCAAAAACTTCAAATCCTAAGCTATTTATACACTTTCTTCAAATGATCATTAAGCCTTGATTTGGGCCTTGGAATTGGGTTGAATCATGCCTCTGTTGCTTGCTCTTGGTGTTGGGAAGAAATCAATTCTTGAATCGGGCCATGTAGCTTTCACGTTTGAGCCAACGTTTGAGGCAAACGTTGACTCAAACGTGCCATGTGAACAATTATGCAGCTAGGCCCAAAAAATTCCAAAAATATACAAGAAATAAAAACAAATTAAAATTTTAAGTTTTTTAAAATTAATTTATTCTTAACTTGTGAACAAGTGCAGCAAAAAAAGTCAACTGTTTGTGTGTAGCATTATCCGGGGAATAAAAAAATAAAAAATATTTTTAAAAAAATAAAAAAATTTTATAAAAATAAAATTTTTAATTTTTGAATTTTTAAATTATATTATTAAATGTTTTTTATTTAAATAATAAAAATAAAATAAAGTCCAAAAATATCTAGTAAACAACAGAAATTTAAAAAATTTAAAAAGAATTCTAAGAATATCCAAAAAAGAAAAAATTTAAAAATTTAAAAAATTCCTAACTGTAAAAAATTTAAAAATTCCAAGAATATCCAAAAAAGAAAAAAATTAGAATTTTATATTTTTAAATTAATTTATTCTTAATTTGTGAACAAGTGCAGCTAAAAAAGTCAATTGTCTAGGTGTAGCATTATCCGGTGAATAAAAAAATAAAAAATATTTTTAAAAAATGAAAAAAAATTTAAATTTTTTATTTTTGAATTTTTAAATTATGTTATTAAATGCTTTTTATTTAAATAATAAAAATAAAATAAAGTCCAGCAATATCTAATAATCAACAGATCTGTAAATTTATTATTGTTTTATTTTTAAACATAAAAATATTTTTTTCTAATTCTAAAAAATTAAAAAATTCCAAAAATATACAAGAAATAAAAACAAATTAAAATTTTAAGTTTTTTAAAATTAATTTATTCTTAACTTGTGAACAAGTGCAGCAAAAAAAGTCAACTGTCTATGTGTAGCATTATCCGGTGAATAAAAAAATAAAAAATATTTTTAAAAAATTAAAAATTTTAAAAAAAATAAAATTTATAACTTTTGAATTTTTAAATTATATTATTAAATGTTTTTTATTTAAATAATAAAAATAAAATAAAGTCCAGCAATATTGATGTGCGGAAAACGATCCGACACAAAACTCACCGGCAAGTGCACCGGGTCGCATCAAGTAATAAAACCCACAGGGATTGAAGGATTGAGCAACTTTAGTTTAGTGGTTGATTTAGTCAAGCAAACAAGTGTTGGTTGTGTGAAATTGTGTTGACAGGAATTAAATTGCAGAGAATGTAAAGGGGAGTGGGTGATTTGCAGGAAATTAAAGGGAACAAAAAAAAAAGAAAAAGAACTGAATCTTAAAGTGCAAGTAATGTAAACTGCAGAAACTTAAATTGCAAGAAATGTAAATTGCAGAAACTTAAATGGGTTAGGGATATGGGATTGCAGAAATTAACCAAGGAAAGTAAAATTCAACAAACGGAAGAGTAGAAGATGGATTCAATTAAACCAGATCTTAAACGAAAATGAAAATCAGCTTGGTGTAGCAATTAAACAGTGAAGTTTAAAATGAAAATTCCAGATCTCAGGACTCAAGAGACTAGATAACTAAGTCTAGATCTCAATGCCTTCCTAGATCCAAGTTTTGAAAACAATTGCAAGAGAATTGAAGATCAAGCAGTGGAATAAAGGAATTCAAATGTTAATTTCTCAAATGTGCAGTAGCTCAAAACAGAGAGAGATCTCAAGGTGAGATTGAGACAGAATTTCCTCAATTCTCAACACCCAAGACTCAAGTAAAGCTTTGCAGAAAAGAAAACAATAAAACCCAGAGGAAGAGAATTCAATTCTCCTCCCAGAAACTCTCTAAAATGCAAAGTAAGCTCTCCTCCGTAAGCACTATGAAAATTCTCAAAGAAAAGCTCTCTAAAAATTCTAAAAAGAAAAGCTCCAAAAAGAAAAGCTCCCCAAAAACTTCAAATCCTAAGCTATTTATACACTTTCTTCAAATGATCATTAAGCCTTGATTTGGGCCTTGGAATTGGGTTGAATCATGCCTCTGTTGCTTGCTCTTGGTGTTGGGAAGAAATCAATTCTTGAATCGGGCCATGTAGCTTTCACGTTTGAGCCAACGTTTGAGGCAAACGTTGACTCAAACGTGCCATGTGAACAATTATGCAGCTAGGCCCAAAATGCTGTCATCCACGTTTGGCTCAACGTTTGAGGTCAAACGTGAGCTCAAACGTGGCTCCCCCATGCTCCCTTTTTGGCCAACGTTTGGCCCAACGTTTGAGGCAAACGTTGGCGCAAACGTGGCTCATCAATCATCATCAATCAGGGGTCTCTTCCTTGCTAAGATATAGCCAACGTTTGACCTCACGTTTGAGGCAAACGTTGGCGCAAACGTTGCATGCTTCCAGGATGCCATTTTCCTTCATTTTGGCGCCAACGTTTGACCTCACGTTTGAAGCAAACGTTGGTGCAAACGTTGCATGCTTCCAGGATGCCATTTTCCTTCATTTTGGCGCCAACGTTTGACCTCACGTTTGAGGCAAATGTTGGTGCAAACGTTGCCTTCCTCCCTTGCTTTCTTTCAACCAACGTTTGACTCAACGTTTGAGGCAAACGTTGGCGCAAACGTTGGTCTCCCCAGGGTGTTGATTTCAGCCAACGTTTGCCTCAACGTTTGAGGCAAACGTTGGCGCAGGTGTTGCTTCTCCCAGGGGCTTGTTTTCAGCCAACGTTTGCCTCAACGTTTGAGGCAAACGTTGGCGCAAACGTTGGCTTCTTCCAGGGCATTCTTCATCTTCTTTTCACGTTTGAGTTAACGTTTTCCTCGAACGTTAGCTCAAACGTAAATCTCTCTTTCCAAGCCCCTTCTTGCAACCTCCTTCCAAGCTTTGTTTCACCTATCATCAATCAATCAAAAACATCAAAGCTATGCTTCAAATCATGAGATTGTTTCTTTTTCATAATATATGACAATTATAGCACAAAATCTCATGAAAATGCATCATTTTATACATGATTGATTGAGTCAAAGATAACATGAATTTCAACCCAATTGGCTTACTTATGGCTTAAGAAAAAGACTAGTAAAACTAGGCTAAGATGACTTGTCATCACAACACCAAACTTAAAACTTGCTTGTCCCCAAGCAAGGAAGAGTGAAAAAGGAAGAGAATGCTCATGTTAGTAGAGTATTATTGGTAGCTCATGGGGTTTTATGCAGATATGTAACTACTCACTTCTTATTGACTTGTAGGCCTAGAAATTTTCCTCTAAGCATCAAGCAACACACTGCTATGACCTCTCATTATTCTTTTGTCCTTGTTTACTAAAAATTTTCTTTATAAGCTTTAATTCAGTGTCATGTGTAACAAGCTTCTTTTCTTTATTTGTGCTTGACACATTATTCACTTTAGACACTTGGCTTGCATTCCTTCATAGAGCATTGATGCCCAGCACCTCTTTGGGTCACTAAATGCCTTGTAGTTAGGTTGCTCTTGATGGTGGATTTTCAGTTGATAATCCCGGGTTAGTTAACCCAAGTTACCGAGTGTTAATGCACTCCAAAGAACTTAATAATCCAAGCAGATCCTAGTACAAAGACACCACAGGCATATACTCTAAGGTTCAAGCTATTGGTGTCTAGCTTTATTTCTTCTTTCTTTTGTTCTTGTTGCTGCCATTTTTGGCTTTTCTCATTCCACTTTTCTTTTCTTTTCAGCCAAGGACTTTTTATTTATTTGAGATTCATAAACAGTGAGCTACTTTCTACTTAAAAGAGAACAGTCTATTCCTTTTATTCACTAACAGTGAGTTACCACACAATCACACATACATGCCACCACTTACTATTATTTGACTCCTAGCTAACAATGAACCATTTTACTTCATGTTTCAAACATTTCTTTTATTGAATTGAAAGTGCTTAGGGAACAGAGAATGCATTAGTTAAGTGAAGGTAAACAAACAAGCACACTTAGACTGGCATTCTTATTGACAATAATATTTAAGATGCATAACTACTGAACTAACAGTTACTGCTAAGATGGGCATATTCAAACTTCGAATTTAGAAAACTTGCATGCTAATGGAGTTAAGTAACAATACAACCTTTTGGTGGCTTCTTCTTCTTACTCTCAATTGATGGTGTGAAGTCCTCCCAAGAAAGTGTTTGAATCCCTGTAGAGTTAATGGAAGTTGCTTGTTTCTCAAGCCCTTAGGTAACTAGTTAGTGTGCAAGACCTTCTTGTAGGCTTTTGAACTTACTTTGGTGTGTGAACACCAAACTTAGTCCCTTGCCACTGCCTCTGACGCATCGAGTTGATCATATATGAATTCCTAGTGTCTTAGCTAAAATTAATAAATCTACAAAGTAGAAGCAGACAATGATTAAATGATTCATCTGATTGCTCGGAGCTAGCAATCCTTTATGCAGAAGGTGAGAATGTGTTTTTAAATTAGATTTTTTTTTTGTGGAACACCAAACTTAAAATCCTTCATTCTACTTTAAATTGTTTTGGTGTGCAACACCAAACTTAGCTCCTTGCACTGCAGGTGAATCCACTTAATCTTTTTATTGAACTAGCATTGAAAGGAAAGAACTACCTCAGGTTGGGTTGCCTCCCAACAAGCGCTCTTTTAATGTCACTAGCTTGACATTCTTCATTTTTGCTTCAAGGACGTTGTAAGCTCTGAACCTCTTTTTCCTTGTCCCAATGTCCTCCTAAGTATAGCTTTGCTCTGTGACCATTTGCTGTGAATTGACTCTTTGTTGCTTCATCCAGCAATTCAATACTCCCATAAGGGAAAACCTTGGTTACCAAATATGGACCAGTCCACTTAGATTTAAGCTTGCCAGGAAATATCTTGAGCCTTGAGTTGTACAAAAGTACTTGCTGCCCATGTTTGAATTCTTTCTTCATGACCTTCTTGTCATGCCACCTCTTGGCTTTTTCCTTGTATATCTTGGCACTTTCATAGGCTTCTAATCTAAATTCATTCAGCTCATTTAGCTGCAACAACCTTTTCTCACCTGCTGCTTCAGAGTCAAGGTTTAGGAGTTTAGTAGCCCAAAAAGCTTTGTGTTCAAGCTCCACAGGTAGGTGACATGATTTGCCATATAATAGCTGAAAGGGTGACTTCCCAATGGGAGTTTTGAAAGCTGTCCTGTATGCCAGAGTGCATCCTCCAGCTTCCGAGCCCAATCTTTTCTTGAACTTCCTACTGTCTTTTCTAAGATCTTCTTCAATTCCCGATTTGCTAATTCAGCCTGTCCATTGGTCTGGGGGTGATATGGCGTGGCTACTTTATGAATCACTCCGTATTTATGGAGGAGCTTCTCCATCTGTTTGTTGCAAAAATGGCTACCACAGTCACTCACAAGACCCTTGGGAACTCCATATCTAGTGAAAATGTGCTTCTTAAGGAATTGAAGGACAATCTGTGCATCACAGGTGGTTGTGGCTATGGCTTCCACCCACTTTGATACGTATTCTACTGCCACCAAAATATATCTGAAAGAATAGGAAGGGGGGAAGGTCCCATGAAATCAATACCCCATAAATCAAATAATTCCACTTCCAGAATGAAGTTTTGAGGCATCTCATTTCTTCTCATCAAGCCTCCTGTTCTCTGGCATTCGTTGCATTGGTGGACAAATTCTCTAGCATCTTTGAAGATAGTTGGCCAATAGAACCCACTCTGTAGTATCTTTGCAGCTGTTCTTTCTGGGACAAATGTCCAACATAGGCTGAGCCATGACAATGCCACAGTATATTTCTTATTTCACTCTCAGGGACACATCGCCTAATTACTCCATCAGAGCATCTCTTGAACAGGAAAGGTTCATCCCACAAGAACTTCCTTGCTTCATTGATTAACTTCTTCACTTGTTGCTTAGATAATTCTTGAGGTATCTTCCTTCCTACTTTGTAGTTTGCTATGTCAGCAAACTAAGGTGCTTGTTGAATCTGTAGCAGATGTTCATCTGGGAAGCTTTCATTCACTAGCTGTGAGGCTTCTTGAATTGTTTCTTGTGGTAGTCTTGATAAATGATCAGCAACTTGGTTTTCAGTGCCCTTCCTGTCCTTTATTTCAATATCAAATTCTTGTAAGAGTAATATCTACCTGATAAGTCTTGGTTTAGCATCCTGTTTTGACATTAAATACTTAATGGCAGCATGATCAGTATAAACCACAATTTTGGATCCTATCAAGTATGATCTAAACTTATCAAATGCATAAACTACAGCTAACAATTCCTTCTCTGTTGTAGTGTAATTTTTTTGAGCCTCATTCAATACTTTACTTGCATAATATATGACATGATGCAAGTTTCTCTTCTTTTGTCCAAGCACAACGCCAATTGCAATGTTACTTGCATCACACATGAGTTCAAAAGGTAGTTCCCAATCTGGGGGTGTGATGATTGGTGCTGTTGTGAGTCTATTTTTTAAAGTTTCAAAGGCATGCTGGCAATTTTCATCAAAAACAAAAGGAGTATCAATCATAAGCAGATTACTCAAAGGTTTAGCTATTTTAGAAAAATCCTTGATAAACCTTCTATAAAATCCTGCATGCTCCAAGAAACTTCTAACAGCTTTCACATTAGTTGGTGGAGGGAGCTTTTCTATGATTTCCACTTTTGCCTTGTCAACTTCTATCCCTTTTCTTAAAACTTTGTGACCAAGAACAATCCCCTCTCGTACCATGAAATGGCACTTCTCCCAGTTCAAAACCAAATTAGTTTCTTGGCACCGTTTCAAGACAAGAGTTAGATGTTGCAAGCAAGCATTGAAATTATCACCAAAAATAGAAAAGTCGTCCATGAAGACCTCTAAGAACTTTTCGACCATATCTGAAAAAATTGCAAGCATACACCTTTGAAAAGTGGCTGGGGCATTGCATAACCCGAATGGCATTCTTCTATAGGCAAAAACTCCAAATGGGCATGTGAACGAGGTCTTTTCCTGGTCTTTTGAATCCACCACTATCTGATTATACCCGGAGTAGCCGTCAAGGAAGCAATAGTAAGCATGGCCAGCTAATCTTTCAAGCATTTGATCAATAAAGGGAAGAGGGAAATGGTCCTTGCGGGTGGCATCATTCAGTCTCCTGTAATCAATGCACATCCTCCATCCTGTTACAGTTCTTGTGGGAATGAGTTCATTCTTTTCATTAACAATGACTGTCATTCCACCCTTCTTTGGTACCACTTGGACTGGGCTTATCCATGAGCTATCAGAGATAGGATAGATTATCCCTGCATTCCACAACTTCACCACTTCCTTTTGGATGACTTCTTTCATAGTGGGATTTAGCCTTCTCTGGGGTTGAACCACTGGTTTGGAATTGTCCTCCAAGAAGATCTTATGCATGCATACTGCTGGGCTGATGCCTTTCAGGTCGTCAATGGTCCATCCTAGTGCATCCTTGTGGGCTTTGAGTACATTAATAAGTTCTTCTTCTTCCCTTTTTGTTAGGGATGAGTTGATGATCACTGGGAAACTCTCTGATGTGCCAAGGAATGCATATTTGAGATGGTTTGGTAGTGGCTTCAGTTCTTGTTTTTGCGCTTCTTTTTTTTTTCTGGCTTCGCCTTTTGGTTAGTAGAAATTTCAGCTACCTGCTCCTTTGTTGTCTCTTGATCACCTTCCTCTTCTTGTTCATGATGATTGGCTTCTAACATTTCTTCTACCAGGTTTTCTATCATGTCCACCCTTAAGTGATCCTCCTGTTCAGGGGGGTGTTGCATTGACTTGAAGACATTTATGACCATTTGCTCATTGTGTACTCTGAAGATCATTTCCCCTTTTTCCACATCAATTATAGCTCTTGCAGTTGCTAAAAATGGCCTTCCCAATATGATTGAATTGTTCCCTTCCTCTTCGGTGTCCAAAATTACAAAGTCTGCAGGGAAGATAAACTCCCCAACTTTCACTAACAAATTTTCCACAATTCCATTGGGTGTCTTGATCGATCTATCAGCCATGACTAGTGACATCCTGGTGGGTTTGAGTTCTTTTATAGCAAGCTTTCTCATCATAGACAAGGGCATCAGGTTGATACTAGCTCCGAGATCACAAAGAGCCTTGTCTAATGTCATTTTGCCTATGGTGCAAGCAACTACAAAACTTCCTGGATCTTTAAGCTTTGGTGGGATCCCCTTTTGAAGCACCGCGCTACATTCTTCAGTGAGAAGTATAGTTTCCTTCTCCAACCAGCTTCTTTTCTTGTTGATGAGTTCCTTCAAGAACTTGGCATATAAGGGCATCTGTTCCAATGCCTCAGCTAGGGGAATGTTGATTTCCAGCTTCTTGAAAGTTTCCAGGAATTTGCGGAAGTGTTGATCTTTGGTTTCTTTATTGAACCTCTGTGGATATGGCAGTGGAGGGGTGAGGTTCTTCTCCTTTTTTTGTTGTCCTTGAATCGCTTCTTCTTCTTCCTTATGTATATTGATTGGCTGATCTTCTTTTCTTTTGTGGTTCTCTGTGTTCTTGTTTGGCACCATATTTTGATCATTGGCTTCCTCTGTATCTGTTGGCTTTTTGCTGCTCTCCACTTGTTTCCTTGTAGTGTCATTGTTGCTCATCAATGTTCTCCCACTTCTTAACTGTATTGCCTTACACTCTTCCTTAGGATTTGGACTTGTGTCACTTGGTAGTGAACTTGATGGTCTCTCTGTTGCAAAGTGTTTAGAGAGCTGGCCTATTTGTCTTTCCATGTTCTTGGTGGAAGCTTCTTGATTCTTGGCCGTCATTTCTTGGTGTTTCCACATTTTGTCTATCAAGGTTTCCAGGTTAGTGATTCTTTGAGATTCTGGTGATGCTTGTGGTTGGTTGTGAGATGTGGGTGGTGGATGATAGGTATTTTGGTTGGTGGGTTGGTTATGGGTTGAATAATGGTTAGAGTTGGGGTAAGTGTTTTGTGGTTTTCTGAATGAATTTTGATTGTTGTTTTGCTGGTTGTTTCTTGGGTTATTTTGGGTTGTGTTTCTTTGCCATGGCTGTTGGTTATGGTTATGGTTATCTCTCCATCTAAGGTTGGGGTGATTCTTCCAGGAAGGGTTGTAGGTATCACCATAAACTTCATTCTGTCCAGAATTTTAGTTATGCATGTATTGCACTTGCTCCTGTTGTTGCTCTTCTTGGCTTTCTTTATTCTGCACCCATACAGTTGATGGTTGCCTTGTGTTCACAGCTGCTACTTGAAGGCTGTCAATTCTTTTGGCCATTTGTTCAAACTGTTGTTGAATTTGTTGTTGCATCATCTTGTTTTGAGCCAAAATGGAGTCCACTCCTTCCAGTTCTAGTACCCCCTTTCTCTGTGATGGTTGGCGGTTTCTTTGATGAGCAAAGAAGTATTGATTGTTGGCCACCATATCCATAAGATTCTGGGCTTCTTCAGCAGTTTTCATCAGTTGTAATGAACCTCCAGCGGAGTGATCTAGTGCCTCTTGAGACTTCAATGTCAGGCCTTCATAGAAATTCTGCAGCACATCCCATTCATTGAACATTTCTGGGGGACACTTTCTGATTAGAGCTTTGTACCTCTCCCATGCTTCATACAAAGATTCAGCATCTAATTAAGTGAATGTCTGCACCTCGGTTTTCAGCCTGATGATCCTTTGGGGTGGGTAGAATTTGGCTAGAAATTTAGTCACCAAATCATCCCAACTAGTGATACTTCCTTGGGGAAAAGTTTCAAGCCATTGTGCAGCCTTGCCTTAATGAGAATGGGAACAACAGAAGTTTGTAAGTTTCAGGATTCACGCCATTGGATTTGACAGTGTCATAAATCCTTAAGAAGGTAGATAAATGCTGATTAGGATCTTCCAATGGGCTGCCTCCATAGGAACAATTGTTCTGGACAAGTGTAATGAGTTGTGGTTTTAGTTCGAAGTTGTTTGCATTGACATTGGGAGTTAAGATGTTGCTTCCACAGTGTCTGGGATTTGCAAATGTGTAGGAGGCCAAAACTCTCCTCTGTGGTGGATTGTTGTTGTTGTTAGCTGCTCCCCCTGGTGGATTGGGATTAGATGAATCTCCTTCCATCTCGTGATATTCTTCCTCAGATTCTTCCTCTCCAACGATACCTTTCCCTCTTTCAGCTCTTCTTATTCTCCTGAGAGTTCTCTGGTCAGCTTCAGATAAAATAGGAATAGCTCTCCCTGTACCTGACATACAAACAAAACAAGAGAAACACACAACCAGTGATACTTCACTCTATTGCTAGAATGAAGTTTTAGTTAGATTAAGCAAAAATTCAAACAGTTAGTGGGTTAGTAAAAAAAAATAAAGAGAAAGTGCTTGATCTAAACTACCACCTCACTTAATCATTGTCAATCTATTCATTCCCCGGCAACGGGGCCAAAAACTTGATGTGCAGAAAACGATCCGACACAAAACTCACCGGCAAGTGCACCGGGTCGCATCAAGTAATAAAACTCACGGGAGTGAGGTCGATCCCACAGGGATTGAAGGATTGAGCAACTTTAATTTAGTGGTTGATTTAGTCAAGCAAACAAGTGTTGGTTGTGTGAAATTGTGTTGACAGGAATTAAATTGCAGAGAATGTAAAGGGGAGTGGGTGATTTGCAGGAAATTAAAGGGAACAAAAAAAAAAGAAAAAGAACTGAATCTTAAAGTGCAAGTAATGTAAACTGCAGAAACTTAAATTGCAAGAAATGTAAATTGCAGAAACTTAAATGGGTTGGGATTGCAGAAATTAACCAAGGAAAGTAAAATTCAACAAACGGAAGAGTAAAAGATGGATTCAATTAAACCAGATCTTAAACGAAAATGAAAATCAGCTTGGTGTAGCAATTAAACAGTGAAGTTTAAAATGAAAATTCCAGATCTCAGGACTCAAGAGACTAGATAACTAAGTCTAGATCTCAATGCCTTCCTAGATCCAAGTTTTGAAAACAATTGCAAGAGAATTGAAGATCAAGCAGTGGAATAAAGGAATTCAAATGTCAATTTCTCAAATGTGCAGTAGCTCAAAACAGAGAGAGATCTCAAGGTGAGATTGAGACAGAATTTCCTCAATTCTCAACACCCAAGACTCAAGTAAAGCTTTGCAGAAAAGAAAACAATAAAACCCAGAGGAAGAGAATTCAATTCTCCTCCCAGAAACTCTCTAAAATGCAAAGTAAGCTCTCCTCCGTAAGCACTATGAAAATTCTCAAAGAAAAGCTCTCTAAAAATTCTAAAAAGAAAAGCTCCAAAAAGAAAAGCTCCCCAAAAACTTCAAATTCTAAGCTATTTATACACTTTCTTCAAATGATCATTAAGCCTTGATTTGGGCCTTGGCCTTGATGGAATTGGGTTGAATCATGCCTCTGTTGCTTGCTCTTGGTGTTGGGAAGAAATCAATTCTTGAACCGAGCCATGTAGCTTTCACGTTTGAGCCAACGTTTGAGGCAAACGTTGACTCAAACGTGCCATGTGAACAATTATGCAGCTAGGCCTAAAATGCTGTCATCCACGTTTGGCTCAACGTTTGAGGTCAAACGTGAGCTCAAACGTGGCTCCCCCATGCTCCCTTTTTGGCCAACGTTTGGCCCAACGTTTGAGGCAAACGTTGGCGCAAACGTGGCTCATCAATCATCATCAATCAGGGGTCTCTTCCTTGCTAAGATATAGCCAACGTTTGACCTCACGTTTGAAGCAAACGTTGGTGCAAACGTTGCATGCTTCCAGGATGCCATTTTCCTTCATTTTGGCGCCAACGTTTGACCTCACGTTTGAGGCAAACGTTGGCGCAAACGTTGCCTTCCTCCCTTGCTTTCTTTCAACCAACGTTTGCCTCAACGTTTGAGGCAAATGTTGGCGCAAATGTTGGTCTCCCCAGGGTGTTGATTTCAGCCAACGTTTGCCTCAACGTTTGAGGCAAACGTTGGCGCAGGCGTTGCTTCTCCCAGGGGCTTGTTTTCAGCCAACGTTTGCCTCAACGTTTGAGGCAAACGTTGGCTTCTTCCAGGGCATTATTCATCTTCTTTTCACGTTTGAGTTAACGTTTTCCTCGAACGTTAGCTCAAACGTAAATCTCTCTTTCCAAGCCCCTTCTTGCAACCTCCTTCCAAGCTTTGTTTCACCTATCATCAATCAATCAAAAACATCAAAGCTATGCTTCAAATCATGAGATTGTTTCTTTTCCATAATATATGACAATTATAGCACAAAATCTCATGAAAATGCATCATTTTATACATGATTGATTGAGTCAAAGATAACATGAATTTCAACCCAATTAGCTTACTTATGGCTTAAGAAAGTGCATAAAACTAAATGAAAACAAAGAAAAAGACTAGTAAAACTAGGCTAAGATGACTTGTCATCAAATATCTAGTAAACAACAGATCTATAAATTTATTATTTTTTAATTTTGAAACTAAAAAATATATTTTATAATTGTAAAAAATTAAAAAATTTCAAAAATATCCAAAAAAGAAAAAATTAAAATTTTATATTTTTAAATTAATTTATTCTTAATTTGTGAACAAGTGCAGCTAAAAAAAAGTCAACTATCTAGGTGTAGCATTACTCGGTGAATAAAAAAATAAAAAAATTTTAAAAAACCTAAATTTTTTTATTTTTGAATTTTAAATTATATTAGAAAATGTTTTTTATTTAAATAATAAAAATAAAATAAAGTCTAGCAATATCTAATAAACAACAGATCTGTAAATTTATTATTTTTTTATTTTTAAACATAAAAAATATTTTTTCTAATTCTAAAAAATTTAAAAATTCCAAAAATATACAAGAAATAAAAAATTAAAATTTTAAGTTTTTTAAATTAATTTATTCTTAACTTGTGAACAAGTGCAGTAAAAAAAGCCAACTATCTGTGTGTAGCATTATCCGGTGAGTAAAAAAATAAAAAATATTTTTAAAAAAATAAAAAATTTTAAAAAAATAAAATTTTTAATTTTTGAAATTTTAAATTATATTATTAAATGTTTTTATTAAAATAATAAATATAAAATAAAGTCCAACAATATCTAGTAAACAACAAATCAATAAATTTATTATTTTTTTAATTTTGAAACTAAAAAAAATATTTTTCCTAATTGTAAAAAACTCAAAAATTCAAAGAATATCCAAAAAAGAAAAAAATTAAAATTTTATATTTTTAAATTAATTTATTCTTAATTTGTGAACAAGTGCAGCTAAAAAAAAGTCAACTGTCTAGGTGTAGCATTATCCGGTGAATAAAAAAATAAAAAATATTTTTAAAAACTAAAAAATTTTAAAAATTTAAATTTTTTTTGAATTTTTAAATTATATTATTAAATTCTTTTTATTTAAATAATAAAAATAAAATAAAGTCCAGCAATATCTAATAATCAACAGAACTATAAATTTATTATTTTTTTATTTTTAAACATAAAAAATATTTTTTCTAATTCTAAAAAATTAAAAAATTCCAAAAATATACAAGAAATAAAAAATTAAAATTTTAAGTTTTTTAAAATTAATTCATTCTTAACTTGTGAACAAGTGCAGCAAAAAAAAGTCTACTGTCTGTGTATAGCTTTATCCGGTGAATAAAAAAATAAAAAATATTTTTAAAAAAATAAAAAAAATTTATAAAAATAAAATTTTTAATTTTTGAATTTTTAAATTATATTATTAAATGTTTTTTATTTAAATAATAAAAATAAAATAAAGTCCAACAATATCTAGTAAACAACAGATCAATAAATTTATTATTTTTTTAATTTTGAAATTAAAAAATATTTTTCCTAATTGAAAAAAATTTAAAAATTCCAAGAATATCCAAAAATGAAAAAAAATTAAAATTTTATATTTTTAAATTAATTTATTCTTAATTTGTGAACAAGTGCAGTTAAAAAAAAGTCAACTGTCATTATCCGGTGAATAAAAAAAAATATTTTTAAAAAATAAAAAATTTTAAATTTTTAAATTTTTTATTTTTTAATATTTTAATTATATTATTAAATGCTTTTTATTTAAATAATAAAAATAAAATAAAGTCCAACAATATCTAATAATCAACAGATCTATAAATTTATTATTTTTTTATTTTTAAACATAAAAAATATTTTTAAAAAAATTCAAAAAAATTAAAAAATTCCAAAAATATACAAGAAATAAAAAAAATTAAAATTTTAAGTTTTTAAAATTAATTTATTCTTAACTTGTGAACAAGTGCAGCAAAAAAAAGTCAACTGTCTATGTGTCCGGTGAATAAAAAAATAAAAAATATTTTTAAAAAAATAAAAAAAATTTATAAAAATAAAATTTTTAATTTTTGAAATTTTAAATTATATTATTAAATGTTTTTTATTTAAATAATAAAAATAAAATAAAGTCCAGCAATATCTAGTAAACAACAGATCTATAAATTTATTATTTTCTTAGTTTTGAAACTAAAAAAACATATTTTATAATTGTAAAAATTTTAAAAATTCCAAAAATATCCAAAAAAGAAAAAATTAAAATTTTATATTTTTAAATTAATTTATTCTTAATTTGTGAACAAGTGCAGCTAAAAAAAGTCAACTATCTAGGTGTAGCATTACCCGTTGAATAAAAAATAAAAAATATTTTTAAAAAAATTTTAAAAAACCTAAATTTTTTTATTTTTGAATTTTAAATTATATTATTAAATGTTTTTTATTTAAATAATAAAAATAAAATAAAGTCCAGCAATATCTAATAATCAACAGATCTGTAAATTTATTATTTTTTTATTTTTAAACATAAAAAATATTTTTTTATAATTCTAAAAAATTAAAAAATTCCAAAAATATACAAGAAATAAAAAAATTAAAATTTTAAGTTTTTAAATTAATTTAATCTTAACTTGTGAACAGGTGCAGCAAAAAAATGTCAATTGTCTGTGTGTAGCATTATCCGGTGAATAAAAAAATAAAAATTATTTTTAAAAAATTAAAAATTTAAAAAATAAATTTTTTAATTTTTGAGTTTTTAAATTATATTATTATATGTTTTTTATTTAAATAATAAAAATAAAATAAAGTCCAGCAATATCTGTAAACAACAGATCTATAAATTTATTATTTTTTAAATTTGAAACTAAAAAAATATTTTTTATAATTGTAAAAAATCTAACAATTCCAAAAATATTCAAAAAAGAAAAAATTAAAATTTTATATTTTTAAATTAATTTATTCTTAATTTGTGAACAAGTGCAGCTAAAAAAAAGTCAACTGTCATTATCCGGTGAATAAAAAAAATATTTTTAAAAAATAAAAAATTTTAAATTTTTAAATTTTTTATTTTTTAATATTTTAATTATATTATTAAATGCTTTTTATTTAAATAATAAAAATAAAATAAAGTCCAACAATATCTAATAATCAACAGATCTATAAATTTATTATTTTTTTATTTTTAAACATAAAAAATATTTTTTCTAATTCAAAAAATTAAAAAATTCCAAAAATATACAAGAAATAAAAAATTAAAATTTTAAGTTTTTTAAATTAATTTATTCTTAACTTGTGAACAAGTGCAGCAAAAAAAGTCAACTGTCTATGTGTCCGGTGAATAAAAAAATAAAAAATATTTTTAAAAAATAAAAAATTTTAAAAAATAAAATTTTTAATTTTTGAAATTTTAAATTATATTATTAAATGTTTTTTATTTAAATAATAAAAATAAAATAAAGTCCAGCAATATCTAGTAAACAACAGATCTATAAATTTATTATTTTCTTAGTTTTGAAACTAAAAAAACATATTTTATAATTGTAAAAATTTTAAAAATTCCAAAAATATCCAAAAAAGAAAAAATTAAAATTTTATATTTTTAAATTAATTTATTCTTAATTTGTGAACAAGTGCAGCTAAAAAAAGTCAACTATCTAGGTGTAGCATTACCCGTTGAATAAAAAAATAAAAAATATTTTTAAAAAAATTTTAAAAAACCTAAATTTTTTATTTTTGAATTTTAAATTATATTATTAAATGTTTTTTATTTAAATAATAAAAATAAAATAAAGTCCAGCAATATCTAGTAAACAACAGATCTATAAATTTATTATTTTCTTAGTTTTGAAACTAAAAAAACATATTTTATAATTGTAAAAATTTAAAAATTCCAAAAATATCCAAAAAAAAAAAATTAAAATTTTATATTTTTAAATTAATTTATTCTTAATTTGTGAACAAGTGCAGCTAAAAAAAGTCAACTACCTAGGTGTAGCATTACCCGTTGAATAAAAAAATAAAAAATATTTTAAAAAAATTTTAAAAAACCTAAATTTTTTTATTTTTGAATTTTAAATTATATTATTAAATGTTTTTTATTTAAATAATAAAAATAAAATAAAGTCCAGCAATATCTAATAATCAACAGATCTGTAAATTTATTATTTTTTTATTTTTAAACATAAAAAATATTTTTTATAATTCTAAAAAATTAAAAAATTCCAAAAATATACAAGAAATAAAAAATTAAAATTTTAAGTTTTTAAATTAATTTAATCTTAACTTGTGAACAGGTGCAGCAAAAAAAGTCAATTGTCTGTGTGTAGCATTATCCGGTGAATAAAAAAATAAAAAATATTTTTAAAAAATTAAAAATTAAAAAAAAAATTTTTTAATTTTTGAGTTTTTAAATTATATTATTAGATGTTTTTTATTTAAATAATAAAAATAAAATAAAGTCCAGCAATATCTTGTAAACAACAGATCTATAAATTTATTATTTTTTAAATTTGAAACAAAAAAAATATTTTTTATAATTGTAAAAAATCTAACAATTCCAAAAATATTCAAAAAAGAAAAAATTAAAATTTTATATTTTTAAATTAATTTATTCTTAATTTGTGAACAAGTGCAACTAAAAAAAAGTCAACTATCTAGGTGTAGCATTACCCGGTGAAAAAAAAAATAAAAAATATTTTAAAATTTTTTTCAAAAAACATAAATTTTTTTATTTTGGAATTTTTAATTTATATTATGAAATGTTTTTTATTTAAATAATAAAAATAAAATATACTCTAGCAATATCTAATAAACAACAGATTTGTAAATTTATTATTTTTTTATTTTTAAACATAAAAAATATTTTTTCTAATTCTAAAAAAAAAATTCCAAAAATATACAAGAAATAAAAAATTAAAATTTTAAGTTTTTAAAATTAATTTATTCTTAACTTGTGAACAAGTGCAGCTAAAAAAGTCAACTATCTAGGTGTAGCATTACCCGGTGAATAAAAAAATAAAAAATATTTTTAAAAAAATTTAAAAAACCTAATTTTTTTTATTTTTGAATTTTAAATTATATTAGAAAATGGTTTTTATTTAAATAATAAAAATAAAATAAAGTCTAGGAATATCTAATAAACAACAGTTTTGTAAATTTATTATATTTTTATTTTTAAACATAAAAAATATTTTTTCTAATTCTAAAAAATTAAAAAATTCCAAAAATATCAAGAAATAAAAAAATTAAAATTTTAAGTTTTTTAAATTAATTTATTCTGAACTTGTGAACAAGTGTAGTAAAAAAGCCAACTATCTGTGTGTAGCCTTATCCGGTGAGTAAAAAAATAAAAAATATTTTAAAAAATAAAAATTTTAAAAAATAAAATTTTTAATTTTTGAATTTTAAATTATATTATTAAATGTTTTTTATTAAATAATAAAAATAAAATAAAGTCCAACAATATCAGTAAACAACAATCAATAAATTTATTATTTTTTTAATTTTGAAACTAAAAAAATATTTTTCCTAATTGTAAAAAATCAAAAATTCCAAGAATATCCAAAAAAAAAAAATTAAAATTTTATATTTTTAAATTAATTTATTCTTAATTTGTGAACAAGTGCAGCTAAAAAAAGTCAACTGTCTAGGTGTAGCATTATCCGGTGAATAAAAAAAAAAAATATTTTAAAAAAAAAATTTAAAAATAAAATTTTTAATTTTTGAATTTTAAATTATATTATTAAATGTTTTTTATTTAAATAATAAAATAAAATAAAGTCCAGCAATATCTAATAATCAACAGATTTGTAAATTTATTATTTTTTTATTTTTAAACATAAAAATATTTTTTTAATTGTAAAAAATTAAAAAATTCCAAAAAATACAAGAAATAAAAAATTAAAATTTTATATTTTTAAATTAATTTATTCTTAATTTGTAACAAGTGCAGCTAAAAAAAGTCAACTGTCTAGGTGTAGCATTATCCGGTGAATAAAAAAAAAAAATATTTTTAAAAAATAAAAATTTAAAAATAAAATTTTTATTTTTGAATTTTTAAATTATATTATTAAATGTTTTTTATTTAAATAATAAAAATAAAATAAAGTCCAGCAATATCTATAATCAACAGATCTGTAAATTTATTTTTTTTTATTTTAAACATAAAAAATATTTTTTATAATTCTAAAAAATTAAAAAATTCCAAAAATATACAAGAAAAAAAAATTAAAATTTTAATTTTTTAAATTAATTTATTCTTAACTTGGAACAAGTGCAGCAAAAAAAGTCAACTGTCTGTGTGTAGCATTATCCGGTGAATAAAAAAATAAAAAATATTTTTAAAAAATAAAAATTTAAAAAATAAATTTTTATTTTTGAATTTTTAAATTATATTATTAAATGTTTTTTATTTAAATAATAAAAATAAAATAAAGTCCAGCAATATCTAGTAAACAACAGATCTATAAATTTATTATTTTTTTATTTTGAAACTAAAAAATATTTTTTATAATTGTAAAAAATTAAAAAATTCCAAAAATATCAAAAAAAAAAATTAAAATTTTAATTTTTAAATTAATTTATTCTTAATTTGTGAAAAGTGCAGCTAAAAAAAGTCAACTATCTAGGTGTAGCATTACCGGTGAATAAAAAATAAAAAATATTTTAAAAAATTTTAAAAAATAAATTTTTTATTTTTGAATTTTTAAATTATATTATAAATGTTTTTTATTTAAATAATAAAAATAAAATAAAGTCTAGCAATATCTAATAAACAACAGATCTGTAAATTTATTATTTTTTTATTTTTAAACATAAAAATATTTTTTCTAATTCTAAAAAATTAAAAAATTCCAAAAATATACAAGAAATAAAAAATTAAAATTTTAAGTTTTTTAAATTAATTTATTCTTAACTTGTGAACAAGTGCAGCAAAAAAAGTCAACTATCTGGTGTAGCATTATCCGGTGAATAAAAAATAAAAAATATTTTAAAAAATAAAAATTTAAAAAATAAATTTTTATTTTTGAATTTTTAAATTATATTATTAAATGTTTTTTATTTAAATAATAAAAATAAAATAAAGTCCAGCAATATCTAGTAAACAACAGATCTATAAATTTATTATTTTTTTAATTTTAAACTAAAAAATATTTTTCTAATTTAAAAATTAAAAAATTCCAAAAATATCCAAAAAAAAAAAATTAAAATTTTATATTTTTAAATTAATTTATTCTTAATTTGTGAACAAGTGCAGCTAAAAAAAGTCAACTATCTAGGTGTAGCATTACCGGTGAATAAAAAAATAAAAAATATTTTAAAAAAAAATTTTAAAAAATAAATTTTTTATTTTTGAATTTTTAAATTATATTATTAAATGTTTTTTATTTAAATAATAAAAATAAAATAAAGTCCAGCAATATCTAGTAAACAACAGATCTTAAATTTATTATTTTTTTATTTTTGAAACTAAAAAATATTTTTTCTAATTGTAAAAAATTAAAAAATTCCAAAAATATACAAAAATAAAAAATTAAAATTTTAATTTTTAAATTAATTTATTCTTAATTTGTGAACAAGTGCAGCTAAAAAAAGTCAACTATCTAGGTGTAGCATTATCCGGTGAATAAAAAATAAAAAATATTTTTAAAAATAAAAATTTAAAAAATAAATTTTTATTTTTGAATTTTAAATTATATTATTAAATGTTTTTTATTTAAATAATAAAAATAAAATAAAGTCCAGCAATATCTATAAACAACAGATCTGTAAATTTATTATTTTTTTATTTTAAACTAAAAAATATTTTTTCTAATTCTAAAAAATTAAAAAATTCCAAAAATATCAAAAAAAAAAATTAAAATTTTATATTTTTAAATTAATTTATTCTTAATTTGTGAACAAGTGCAGCTAAAAAAAGTCAACTATCTGGTGTAGCATTATCCGGTGAATAAAAAATAAAAAATATTTTTAAAAAATAAAAATTTTAAAAAATAAATTTTTTATTTTTGAATTTTTAAATTATATTATTAAATGTTTTTTATTTAAATAATAAAAATAAAATAAAGTCAGCAATATCTAATAAACAACAGATCTTAAATTTATTATTTTTTTATTTTTAAACATAAAAAATATTTTTTCTAATTCTAAAAAATTAAAAAATTCCAAAAATATACAAGAAATAAAAAATTAAAATTTTAATTTTTTAAATTAATTTATTCTTAACTTGTGAACAAGTGCAGCTAAAAAAAGTCAACTGTCTGGTGTAGCATTATCCGGTGAATAAAAAAATAAAAAATATTTTAAAAAATAAAAATTTTAAAAAATAAATTTTTATTTTTGAATTTTTAAATTATATTATTAAATGTTTTTTATTTAAATAATAAAAATAAAATAAAGTCCAGCAATATCTATAAACAACAGATCTATAAATTTATTATTTTTTTATTTTTAAACTAAAAAATATTTTTTCTAATTCTAAAAAATTAAAAAATTCCAAAAATATCAAAAAAAAAAAATTAAAATTTTATATTTTTAAATTAATTTATTCTTAATTTGTGAACAAGTGCAGCAAAAAAAGTCAACTGTCTGGTGTAGCATTATCCGGTGAATAAAAAATAAAAAATATTTTAAAAAATAAAAATTTAAAAAATAAATTTTTATTTTTGAATTTTTAAATTATATTATTAAATGTTTTTTATTTAAATAATAAAAATAAAATAAAGTCCAGCAATATCTAATAAACAACAGATCTATAAATTTATTATTTTTTTATTTTTAAACTAAAAAATATTTTTTCTAATTCTAAAAAATTAAAAAATTCCAAAAATATACAAAAATAAAAAATTAAAATTTTAATTTTTTAAATTAATTTATTCTTAATTTGTGAACAAGTGCAGCTAAAAAAAGTCAACTATCTAGGTGTAGCATTATCCGGTGAATAAAAAATAAAAAATATTTTAAAAAAAAAATTTAAAAAATAAATTTTTATTTTTGAATTTTTAAATTATATTATTAAATGTTTTTTATTTAAATAATAAAAATAAAATAAAGTCAGCAATATCTAGTAAACAACAGATCTATAAATTTATTATTTTTTTAATTTTAAATAAAAAATATTTTTCTAATTGTAAAAAATTAAAAATTCCAAAAATATCCAAAAAAAAAAATTAAAATTTTATATTTTTAAATTAATTTATTCTTAATTTGTGAACAAGTGCAGCTAAAAAAAGTCAACTTCTAGGTGTAGCATTATCCGGTGAATAAAAAATAAAAAATATTTTAAAAAATAAAAATTTTAAAAAATAAATTTTTATTTTTGAATTTTTAAATTATATTATTAAATGTTTTTTATTTAAATAATAAAAATAAAATAAAGTCAGCAATATCTAATAAACAACAGATCTGTAAATTTATTATTTTTTTATTTTTAAACATAAAAAATATTTTTTCTAATTCTAAAAAATTAAAAAATTCCAAAAATATACAAGAAATAAAAAATTAAAATTTTAATTTTTTAAATTAATTTATTCTTAATTGTGAACAAGTGCAGCTAAAAAAAGTCAACTATCTAGGTGTAGCATTATCCGGTGAATAAAAAATAAAAAAATTTTTAAAAAAAAATTTAAAAAAAATTTTTATTTTTGAATTTTAAATTATATTATTAAATGTTTTTTATTTAAATAATAAAAATAAAATAAAGTCAGCAATATCTAATAAACAACAGATCTGTAAATTTATTATTTTTTTATTTTTAAACATAAAAAATATTTTTTCTAATTCTAAAAAATTAAAAAATTCCAAAAATATACAAGAAATAAAAAATTAAAATTTTAATTTTTTAAATTAATTTATTCTTAATTGTGAACAAGTGCAGCAAAAAAAGTCAACTGTCTGGTGTAGCATTATCCGGTGAATAAAAAATAAAAAATATTTTTAAAAAATAAAAATTTAAAAAAATAAATTTTTAATTTTTGAATTTTTAAATTATATTATTAAATGTTTTTTATTTAAATAATAAAAATAAAATAAAGTCCAACAATATCTAGTAAACAACAGATCTATAAATTTATTATTTTTTTAATTTTAAACTAAAAAATATTTTTTATAATTTAAAAAATTAAAAAATTCCAAAAATATCAAAAATAAAAAATTAAAATTTTATATTTTTAAATTAATTTATTCTTAATTTGTGAACAAGTGCAGCTAAAAAAAGTCAACTATCTAGGTGTAGCATTACCGGTGAATAAAAAAATAAAAAATATTTTAAAAAAAATTTAAAAAACTAAATTTTTTATTTTTGAATTTTTAATTATATTATAAATGTTTTTTATTTAAATAATAAAAATAAAATAAATTCTAGCAATATCTAATAAACAACAGATCTGTAAATTTATTATTTTTTTATTTTTAAATATAAAAATATTTTTTCTAATTCTAAAAAATTAAAAAATTCCAAAAATATACAAGAAATAAAAAATTAAAATTTTAAGTTTTTTAAATTAATTTATTCTTAACTTGTGAACAAGTGCAGCAAAAAAAGTCAACTGTCTGGTGTAGCATTATCCGGTGAATAAAAAATAAAAAATATTTTTAAAAAATAAAAAATTTTAAAAAATAAAATTTTTAATTTTTGAATTTTTAAATTATATTATTAAATTTTTTTATTTAAATAATAAAAATAAAATAAAGTCCAACAATATCTAGTAAACAACAGATCTATAAATTTATTATTTTTTTAATTTTAAATAAAAAAATATTTTTCTAATTGTAAAAAATTAAAAATTCCAAAAATATCCAAAAAAAAAAATTAAAATTTTATATTTTTAAATTAATTTATTCTTAATTTGTGAACAAGTGCAGCTAAAAAAAGTCAACTTCTAGGTGTAGCATTATCCGGTGAATAAAAAAATAAAAAATATTTTTAAAAAATAAAAAATTTTAAAAAATAAATTTTTATTTTTGAATTTTTAAATTATATTATTAAATGTTTTTTATTTAAATAATAAAAATAAAATAAAGTCAGCAATATCTAATAAACAACAGATCTGTAAATTTATTATTTTTTTATTTTTAAACATAAAAAATATTTTTTCTAATTCTAAAAAATTAAAAAATTCCAAAAATATACAAAAATAAAAAATTAAAATTTTAATTTTTTAAATTAATTTATTCTTAATTGTGAACAAGTGCAGCTAAAAAAAGTCAACTATCTAGGTGTAGCATTATCCGGTGAATAAAAAAATAAAAAATATTTTAAAAAAAAATTTAAAAAATAAATTTTTTATTTTTGAATTTTAAATTATATTATTAAATGTTTTTTATTTAAATAATAAAAATAAAATAAAGTCAGCAATATCTAATAAACAACAGATCTGTAAATTTATTATTTTTTTATTTTTAAACATAAAAAATATTTTTTCTAATTCTAAAAAATTAAAAAATTCCAAAAATATACAAGAAATAAAAAATTAAAATTTTAATTTTTAAATTAATTTATTCTTAACTTGTGAACAAGTGCAGCAAAAAAAGTCAACTGTCTGGTGTAGCATTATCCGGTGAATAAAAAAATAAAAAATATTTTAAAAATAAAAATTTAAAAAATAAATTATTTTTGAATTTTTAAATTATATTATTAAATGTTTTTTATTTAAATAATAAAAATAAAATAAAGTCCAGCAATATCTAGTAAACAACAGATCTATAAATTTATTATTTTTTTATTTTTAAACTAAAAAATATTTTTTCTAATTTAAAAAATTAAAAAATTCCAAAAATATCAAAAAAAAAAATTAAAATTTTAATTTTTAAATTAATTTATTCTTAATTTGTGAACAAGTGCAGCAAAAAAAGTCAACTGTCTGGTGTAGCATTATCCGGTGAATAAAAAATAAAAAATATTTTTAAAAATAAAATTTTAAAAAATAAATTTTTTATTTTTGAATTTTTAAATTATATTATTAAATGTTTTTTATTTAAATAATAAAAATAAAATAAAGTCCAGCAATATCTAATAAACAACAGATCTGTAAATTTATTATTTTTTTATTTTTAAACATAAAAAATATTTTTTCTAATTCTAAAAATTAAAAAATTCCAAAAATATACAAGAAATAAAAAATTAAAATTTTAATTTTTTAAATTAATTTATTCTTAACTTGTGAACAAGTGCAGCAAAAAAAGTCAACTGTCTGGTGTAGCATTATCCGGTGAATAAAAAATAAAAAATATTTTTAAAAAATAAAAATTTTAAAAAATAAATTTTTATTTTTGAATTTTTAAATTATATTATTAAATGTTTTTTATTTAAATAATAAAAATAAAATAAAGTCCAGCAATATCTAGTAAACAACAGATCTATAAATTTATTATTTTTTTATTTTAAACTAAAAAATATTTTTCTAATTTAAAAAATTAAAAAATTCCAAAAATATCAAAAAAAAAAATTAAAATTTTATATTTTTAAATTAATTTATTCTTAATTTGTGAACAAGTGCAGCTAAAAAAAGTCAACTGTCTGGTGTAGCATTATCCGGTGAATAAAAAATAAAAAATATTTTAAAAATAAAAATTTTAAAAAATAAATTTTTTATTTTTGAATTTTTAAATTATATTATTAAATGTTTTTATTTAAATAATAAAAATAAAATAAAGTCAGCAATATCTAATAAACAACAGATCTGTAAATTTATTATTTTTTTATTTTTAAACATAAAAAATATTTTTTCTAATTCTAAAAATTAAAAAATTCCAAAAATATACAAGAAATAAAAAATTAAAATTTTAATTTTTTAAATTAATTTATTCTTAACTTGTGAACAAGTGCAGCAAAAAAAGTCAACTGTCTGGTGTAGCATTATCCGGTGAATAAAAAAATAAAAAATATTTTAAAAAATAAAAATTTTAAAAAATAAAATTTTTATTTTTGAATTTTTAAATTATATTATTAAATGTTTTTTATTTAAATAATAAAAATAAAATAAAGTCCAGCAATATCTAGTAAACAACAGATCTATAAATTTATTATTTTTTTATTTTAAACTAAAAAATATTTTTTCTAATTTAAAAAATTAAAAAATTCCAAAAATATCAAAAAAAAAAAATTAAAATTTTATATTTTTAAATTAATTTATTCTTAATTTGTGAACAAGTGCAGCTAAAAAAAGTCAACTTCTGGTGTAGCATTATCCGGTGAATAAAAAAATAAAAAATATTTTAAAAAAAAAATTTAAAAAATAAATTTTTTATTTTTGAATTTTTAAATTATATTATTAAATGTTTTTATTTAAATAATAAAAATAAAATAAAGTCAGCAATATCTAATAAACAACAGATCTGTAAATTTATTATTTTTTTATTTTTAAACATAAAAAATATTTTTTCTAATTCTAAAAATTAAAAAATTCCAAAAATATACAAGAAATAAAAAATTAAAATTTTAAGTTTTTTAAATTAATTTATTCTTAACTTGTGAACAAGTGCAGCAAAAAAAGTCAACTGTCTGGTGTAGCATTATCCGGTGAATAAAAAAATAAAAAATATTTTAAAAATAAAAATTTAAAAAATAAATTTTTAATTTTTGAATTTTTAAATTATATTATTAAATGTTTTTTATTTAAATAATAAAAATAAAATAAAGTCAGCAATATCTAGTAAACAACAGATCTATAAATTTATTATTTTTTTAATTTTAAACTAAAAAAATATTTTTCTAATTTAAAAAATTAAAAAATTCCAAAAATATCAAAAAAAAAAAATTAAAATTTTATATTTTTAAATTAATTTATTCTTAATTTGTGAACAAGTGCAGCTAAAAAAAGTCAACTTCTAGGTGTAGCATTATCCGGTGAATAAAAAAATAAAAAATATTTTAAAAAAAAATTTTAAAAAATAAATTTTTATTTTTGAATTTTTAAATTATATTATTAAATGTTTTTTATTTAAATAATAAAAATAAAATAAAGTCCAGCAATATCTAATAAACAACAGATCTGTAAATTTATTATTTTTTATTTTTAAACATAAAAAATATTTTTTCTAATTCTAAAAAATTAAAAAATTCCAAAAATATACAAGAAATAAAAAATTAAATTTTAATTTTTTAAATTAATTTATTCTTAACTTGTGAACAAGTGCAGCAAAAAAAGTCAACTGTCTAGGTGTAGCATTATCCGGTGAATAAAAAATAAAAAATATTTTTAAAAAATAAAAATTTAAAAAATAAATTTTTATTTTTGAATTTTTAAATTATATTATTAAATGTTTTTTATTTAAATAATAAAAATAAAATAAAGTCCAGCAATATCTAGTAAACAACAGATCTATAAATTTATTATTTTTTTATTTTAAACTAAAAAAATATTTTTCTAATTTAAAAAATTAAAAAATTCCAAAAATATCAAAAAAAAAAATTAAAATTTTAATTTTTAAATTAATTTATTCTTAATTTGTGAACAAGTGCAGCTAAAAAAAGTCAACTTCTGGTGTAGCATTATCCGGTGAATAAAAAATAAAAATATTTTAAAAAAATTTTAAAAAATAAATTTTTTATTTTTGAATTTTTAAATTATATTATTAAATGTTTTTATTTAAATAATAAAAATAAAATAAAGTCAGCAATATCTAATAAACAACAGATCTGTAAATTTATTATTTTTTTATTTTTAAACATAAAAAATATTTTTTCTAATTCTAAAAAATTAAAAAATTCCAAAAATATACAAGAAATAAAAAATTAAAATTTTAATTTTTAAATTAATTTATTCTTAACTTGTGAACAAGTGCAGCAAAAAAAGTCAACTGTCTAGGTGTAGCATTATCCGGTGAATAAAAAATAAAAAATATTTTTAAAAAATAAAAATTTAAAAAATAAATTTTTAATTTTTGAATTTTTAAATTATATTATTAAATGTTTTTTATTTAAATAATAAAAATAAAATAAAGTCAGCAATATCTAGTAAACAACAGATCTATAAATTTATTATTTTTTTAATTTTAAACTAAAAAATATTTTTCTAATTTAAAAAATTAAAAAATTCCAAAAATATCAAAAAAAAAAATTAAAATTTTATATTTTTAAATTAATTTATTCTTAATTTGTGAACAAGTGCAGCTAAAAAAAGTCAACTGTCTGGTGTAGCATTATCCGGTGAATAAAAAATAAAAAATATTTTAAAAATAAAAATTTTAAAAAATAAATTTTTATTTTTGAATTTTAAATTATATTATTAAATGTTTTTTATTTAAATAATAAAAATAAAATAAAGTCCAGCAATATCTAATAAACAACAGATCTGTAAATTTATTATTTTTTTATTTTTAAACATAAAAAATATTTTTTCTAATTCTAAAAAATTAAAAAATTCCAAAAATATACAAGAAATAAAAAATTAAAATTTTAATTTTTTAAATTAATTTATTCTTAACTTGTGAACAAGTGCAGCAAAAAAAGTCAACTGTCTGGTGTAGCATTATCCGGTGAATAAAAAATAAAAAATATTTTTAAAAAATAAAAATTTTAAAAAATAAAATTTTTAATTTTTGAATTTTTAAATTATATTATTAAATTTTTTTATTTAAATAATAAAAATAAAATAAAGTCAGCAATATCTAGTAAACAACAGATCTATAAATTTATTATTTTTTTAATTTTAAACTAAAAAATATTTTTCTAATTGTAAAAAATTAAAAAATTCCAAAATATCCAAAAAAAAAAAATTAAAATTTTATATTTTTAAATTAATTTATTCTTAATTTGTGAACAAGTGCAGCTAAAAAAAGTCAACTGTCTGGTGTAGCATTATCCGGTGAATAAAAAAATAAAAAATATTTTTAAAAATAAAAATTTTAAAAAACTAAATTTTTTATTTTTGAATTTTTAAATTATATTATTAAATGTTTTTTATTTAAATAATAAAAATAAAATAAAGTCCAGCAATATCTAATAAACAACAGATCTGTAAATTTATTATTTTTTTATTTTTAAACATAAAAAATATTTTTTCTAATTCTAAAAATTAAAAAATTCCAAAAATATACAAGAAATAAAAATTAAAATTTTAATTTTTTAAATTAATTTATTCTTAACTTGTGAACAAGTGCAGCAAAAAAAGTCAACTGTCTGGTGTAGCATTATCCGGTGAATAAAAAAATAAAAAATATTTTTAAAAAATAAAAATTTTAAAAAATAAAATTTTTAATTTTTGAATTTTTAAATTATATTATTAAATGTTTTTTATTTAAATAATAAAAATAAAATAAAGTCAGCAATATCTAGTAAACAACAGATCTATAAATTTATTATTTTTTTAATTTTGAAACTAAAAAAATATTTTTCTAATTGTAAAAAATTAAAAAATTCCAAAAATATCCAAAAAAAAAAAATTAAAATTTTATATTTTTAAATTAATTTATTCTTAATTTGTGAACAAGTGCAGCTAAAAAAAGTCAACTGTCTGGTGTAGCATTATCCGGTGAATAAAAAATAAAAAATATTTTTAAAAAAAAATTTTAAAAACTAAATTTTTATTTTTGAATTTTTAAATTATATTATTAAATGTTTTTATTTAAATAATAAAAATAAAATAAAGTCCAGCAATATCTAATAAACAACAGATCTGTAAATTTATTATTTTTTTATTTTTAAACATAAAAAATATTTTTTCTAATTCTAAAAATTAAAAAATTCCAAAAATATACAAGAAATAAAAAATTAAAATTTTAATTTTTTAAATTAATTTATTCTTAACTTGTGAACAAGTGCAGCAAAAAAAGTCAACTGTCTGGTGTAGCATTATCCGGTGAATAAAAAATAAAAAATATTTTTAAAAAATAAAAATTTAAAAAATAAAATTTTTAATTTTTGAATTTTTAAATTATATTATTAAATGTTTTTTATTTAAATAATAAAAATAAAATAAAGTCCAGCAATATCTAGTAAACAACAGATCTATAAATTTATTATTTTTTAATTTTAAACTAAAAAATATTTTTCTAATTTAAAAAATTAAAAAATTCCAAAAATATCCAAAAAAAAAAAATTAAAATTTTATATTTTTAAATTAATTTATTCTTAATTTGTGAACAAGTGCAGCTAAAAAAAGTCAACTGTCTGGTGTAGCATTATCCGGTGAATAAAAAAATAAAAAATATTTTTAAAAAATAAAAATTTTAAAAAACTAAATTTTTTATTTTTGAATTTTAAATTATATTATTAAATGTTTTTTATTTAAATAATAAAAATAAAATAAAGTCCAGCAATATCTAATAAACAACAGATCTGTAAATTTATTATTTTTTTATTTTTAAACATAAAAAATATTTTTTCTAATTCTAAAAATTAAAAAATTCCAAAAATATACAAGAAATAAAAAATTAAAATTTTAATTTTTAAATTAATTTATTCTTAATTGTGAACAAGTGCAGCAAAAAAAGTCAACTGTCTGGTGTAGCATTATCCGGTGAATAAAAAATAAAAAATATTTTAAAAATAAAAATTTAAAAAATAAATTTTTATTTTTAATTTTTAAATTATATTATTAAATGTTTTTTATTTAAATAATAAAAATAAAATAAAGTCAACAATATCTAGTAAACAACAGATCTATAAATTTATTATTTTTTTAATTTTAAACTAAAAAATATTTTTCTAATTTAAAAAATTAAAAAATTCCAAAAATATCCAAAAAAAAAAAATTAAAATTTTAATTTTTAAATTAATTTATTCTTAATTTGTGAACAAGTGCAGCTAAAAAAAGTCAACTTCTAGGTGTAGCATTATCCGGTGAATAAAAAATAAAAAATATTTTAAAAAATAAAAATTTAAAAAATAAATTTTTATTTTTGAATTTTAAATTATATTATTAAATGTTTTTATTTAAATAATAAAAATAAAATAAAGTCCAGCAATATCTAATAAACAACAGATCTGTAAATTTATTATTTTTTATTTTTAAACATAAAAAATATTTTTTCTAATTCTAAAAATTAAAAAATTCCAAAAATATACAAGAAATAAAAAATTAAAATTTTAATTTTTTAAATTAATTTATTCTTAACTTGTGAACAAGTGCAGCAAAAAAAGTCAACTGTCTGGTGTAGCATTATCCGGTGAATAAAAAAATAAAAAATTTTAAAAAAAAAATTAAAAAATAAATTTTTATTTTTAATTTTTAAATTATATTATTAAATGTTTTTTATTTAAATAATAAAAATAAAATAAAGTCACAATATCTAGTAAACAACAGATCTATAAATTTATTATTTTTTAATTTTAAACTAAAAAATATTTTTTAATTTAAAAAATTAAAAAATTCCAAAAATATCAAAAAAAAAAAATAAAATTTTATATTTTAAATTAATTTATTCTTAATTTGTGAACAAGTGCAGCTAAAAAAAGTCAACTTCTGGTGTAGCATTATCGGTGAATAAAAAATAAAAAATATTTAAAAAAAAAAAAAAAAATTTTTATTTTGAATTTTAAATTATATTATAAATGTTTTTATTTAAATAATAAAAATAAAATAAAGTCCAGCAATATCTAATAAACAACAGATCTGTAAATTTATTATTTTTTATTTTTAAACATAAAAAATATTTTTCTAATTAAAAAATTAAAAAATTCCAAAATATACAAAAAAAAAAATAAAATTTAATTTTTAAATTAATTTATTCTTAATTTGAACAAGTGCAAAAAAAAGTCAATTCTGTGTAGCATTATCGTGAATAAAAAATAAAAAAATTTTTAAAAAATTAAAAAATTTAA
>NC_092038.1:89133542-89177429 GCF_003086295.3 Arachis hypogaea | reverse complement strand
ATTTATTTTATTTTTTATTTAAATAAAAACATTTAATTATATAATTTAAAAATTCAAAAATAAAAAATTTTTTTTTTTAATTTTTAATTTTTTTCAAAATATTTTTTTATTTTTTTATTTACTGGATAATGCTACACCCAGACATTTGACTTTTTTTTGCTGCACTTATACACAAATTAAGAATAAATTAATTTAAAAAATTTAAAATTTTAATTTTTTTCTTTTATATTTTTGGTATTTTTTAATTTTTTTAGATTTAGAAAAAATATTTTCTATGTTTAAAAATAAAAAAAATAAATTTACAGATCTGTTGTTTATTAGATATTTCTGGACTTTGTTTTATCTTTATTATTTAAATAAAAAACATTTAATAATATAATTTAAAAATTCAAAAATAAAAAATATTGTTTTTTAAATTTTTTTATTTTTTAAAAATATTTTTTATTTTTTATTCACTGGATAATGCTACACCAAACAGTTGACTTTTTTTGCTGCACTTGTTCACAAATTAAGAATAAATTAATTTAAAAAATAAAAATTTGAATTTTTTCTTTTGGGATATTTTTGGAATTTTTAATTTTTTACAATTAGAAAAATATTTTTTATTTTATAATTAAAAAATAATAAATATATAGATATATTTTTTCTAGATATTGTTGGACTTTATTTTATTTTTATTATTTAAATAAAAATATTTAATAATATAATTTAAAATTAAAAGTTCAAAAATTTTAATTTTTTAAAATTTTTATTTTTTTGAAAATATTTTTTATTTTTTTATTCACAGATAATGCTAACTAAGACAGTTGATTTTTTTTGCTGCACTTGTACACAAATTAAGAATAAATTAATTTAAAAATTTAAAATTTTAATTTTTTTATTTCTTGTGTATTTTTGGTATTTTTTAACTTTTTAGAATTAGAAAAAAATATTTTTTATGTTTAAAAATAAAAAAATAATAAATTTACAAATCTGTTATTTATTAGATATTGTTGGACTTTATTATAGATCTATTTTTTACTAGATATTGCTGGACTTTATTTTATTTTTATTATTTAAATAAAAAACATTTAATTACATAATTTAAAAATTCAAAAATAAAAATTTTATTTTTTTAAAATTTTTAATTTTTTTCAAAATATTTTTTATTTTTTTATTCATTGGATAATGCTACACCCAGACAATTGACTTTTTTTTGCTGCACTTGTACACAAATTAAGAATAAACTAATTTAAAAAATTTAAAATTTTAATTTTTTTATTTCTTTTATATTTTTGGTATTTTTTAATTTTATTAAAATTAGAAAAAATATTTTTTATGTTTAAAAATAAAAAATAATAAATTTACAGATCTGTTGTTTATTAGATATTACTGGACTTTATTTTATCTTTATTATTTAAATAAAAAACATTTAATAATATAATTTAGAAATTCAAAAATAAAAAATATTGTTTTTTAAAATTTTTATTTTTTAAAATATTTTTTATTTTTTTATTCACTGGATAATGCTACACCCAAACAGTTGACTTTTTTTTGCTGCACTTGTTCACAAATTAAGAATAAATTAATTTAAAAAATACAAAATTTGAATTTTTTCTTTTTGGGATATTTTTGGAATTTTTTAATTTTCTACAATTAGAAAAAATATTTTTTTATTTTATAAATTAAAAATAATAATAAATATATAGATATATTTTTTTCGAGATATTGTTGGACTTTATTTTATTTTTATTATTTAAATAAAAACATTTAATAATATAATTTAAAAATTCAAAATAAAAAATATTGTTTTTTAAATTTTTTTATTTTTTAAAAATATTTTTTATTTTTTTATTCACTGGATAATGCTACACCCAAACAGTTGACTTTTTTTGCTGCACTTGTTCACAAATTAAGAATAAATTAATTTAAAAAATAAAAATTTGAATTTTTTCTTTTTGGGATATTTTTGGAATTTTTTAATTTTTTACAATTAGAAAAAATATTTTTTATTTTATAAATTAAAAAAATAATAAATATATAGATATATTTTTTTCTAGATATTGTTGGACTTTATTTTATTTTTATTATTTAAATAAAAATATTTAATAATATAATTTAAAAATTAAAAGTTCAAAAATTTTAATTTTTTAAAATTTTTATTTTTTTGAAAATATTTTTTATTTTTTTATTCACAGATAATGCTAACTAAGACAGTTGATTTTTTTTGCTGCACTTGTACACAAATTAAGAATAAATTAATTTAAAAAATTTAAAATTTTAATTTTTTTATTTCTTGTGTATTTTTGGTATTTTTTAACTTTTTAGAATTAGAAAAAAATATTTTTTATGTTTAAAAATAAAAAAATAATAAATTTACAAATCTGTTATTTATTAGATATTGTTGGACTTTATTATAGATCTATTTTTTACTAGATATTGCTGGACTTTATTTTATTTTTATTATTTAAATAAAAAACATTTAATTACATAATTTAAAAATTCAAAAATAAAAAATTTTATTTTTTTAAAATTTTTAATTTTTTTCAAAATATTTTTTATTTTTTTATTCATTGGATAATGCTACACCCAGACAATTGACT
The DNA here is from genome assembly GCF_003086295.3 of Arachis hypogaea. Taxonomy (NCBI): domain Eukaryota; kingdom Viridiplantae; phylum Streptophyta; class Magnoliopsida; order Fabales; family Fabaceae; genus Arachis; species Arachis hypogaea. The sequence continues at coordinate 89,174,847 of NC_092038.1, read as the reverse complement.
TTTTTTTGCTGCACTTGTACACAAATTAAGAATAAACTAATTTAAAAAATTTAAAATTTTAATTTTTTTATTTCTTTTATATTTTTGGTATTTTTTAATTTTATTAAAATTAGAAAAAATATTTTTTATGTTTAAAAATAAAAAATAATAAATTTACAGATCTGTTGTTTATTAGATATTACTGGACTTTATTTTATCTTTATTATTTAAATAAAAAACATTTAATAATATAATTTAGAAATTCAAAAATAAAAAATATTGTTTTTTAAAATTTTTTATTTTTTAAAAATATTTTTTATTTTTTTATTCACTGGATAATGCTACACCCAAACAGTTGACTTTTTTTTGCTGCACTTGTTCACAAATTAAGAATAAATTAATTTAAAAAATACAAAATTTGAATTTTTTCTTTTTGGGATATTTTTGGAATTTTTTAATTTTCTACAATTAGAAAAAATATTTTTTTATTTTATAAATTAAAAATAATAATAAATATATAGATATATTTTTTTCGAGATATTGTTGGACTTTATTTTATTTTTATTATTTAAATAAAAACATTTAATAATATAATTTAAAAATTCAAAAATAAAAAATTTTAATTTTTTTGAAAATATTTTTTATTTTTTTATTCACAGATAATGCTACACCAAGACAATTGACTTTTTTTTGCTGCACTTGTACACAAATTAAGAATAAATTAATTTAAAAAATTTAAAATTTTAATTTTTTTATTTCTTGTGTAGTTTTGGTATTTTTAATTTTTTAGATTTAGAAAAAAATATTTTTTATGTTTAAAAATAAAAAATAATAAATTTACAAATCTGTTGTTTATTAGATATTGCTGGACTTTATTATAGATCTATTTTTTACTAGATACTGCTGGACTTTATTTTATTTTTATTATTTAAATAAAAAGCATTTAATTATATAATTTAAAAATTCAAAAATAAAAAATTTTATTTTTTTAATTTTTAATTTTTTTCAAAATATTTTTTTATTTTTTTATTTACTGGATAATGCTACACCCAGACATTTGACTTTTTTTTGCTGCACTTATACACAAATTAAGAATAAATTAATTTAAAAAATTTAAAATTTTAATTTTTTTCTTTTATATTTTTGGTATTTTTTAATTTTTTAGATTTAGAAAAAAATATTTTCTATGTTTAAAAATAAAAAAATAAATTTACAGATCTGTTGTTTATTAGATATTTCTGGACTTTGTTTTATCTTTATTATTTAAATAAAAAACATTTAATAATATAATTTAAAAATTCAAAAATAAAAAATATTGTTTTTTAAATTTTTTTATTTTTTAAAAATATTTTTTATTTTTTTATTCACTGGATAATGCTACACCCAAACAGTTGACTTTTTTTGCTGCACTTGTTCACAAATTAAGAATAAATTAATTTAAAAAATAAAAAATTTGAATTTTTTCTTTTTGGGATATTTTTGGAATTTTTTAATTTTTTACAATTAGAAAAAATATTTTTTATTTTATAAATTAAAAAATAATAAATATATAGATATACTTTTTTCTAGATATTATTGGACTTTATTTTATTTTTATTATTTAAATAAAAATATTTAATAATATAATTTAAAAATTCAAAATTCAAAAATTTTAATTTTTTAAAATTTCTAATTTTTTTGAAAATATTTTTTATTTTTTTATTCACAGATAATGCTACACTAAGACAGTTGACTTTTTTTTGCTGCACTTGTACACATGATGGTGTGGAAAACGATCCAACACAAAACTCACCGGCAAGTGTACCGGGTCGCATCAAGTAGTAATAACTCATAAGAGTGAGGTCGATCCCACAGGGATTGATGGATTAAGCAACTTTAGTGGGTGATTAGCTTAGTCAAGCAAACATTGAAGTGATTTGTGTGAAATTGTAGCCAACAGAAAGTAAATGGCAGTGAATTTAAAGTTGCAGAATGTAAATTGGCAAGTAACTTAAAGAGCAAGAAATGTAAGTTGCAGAAATTTAAATGACAAGAAATGTAAATTGCATCAAATGTAAAGGGGTTGGGTGCTGAAAATTAAAGAGACAATGAAACAAGCAATCAAAGAGATCTTGAGAACAAGTGACAGGAAATTTAAAGTGCAGGAAAATTAAATTGAGATCATAGTAGCTCAAATGTAAAATGCAGAGGAACACACGTGCAGGAAAGTAAATTGGGAGCAATAGAACATAAAGTAAAAATTGCAGAGAAGGAAATTGTAGCAGAAAAATAAACCAGCAAGAAGACTAAGATCAATTCTCAAATCTCAAAGAACACTTGACAATTTCAATGAAACAGTAAAAGTAAAAGGAAAACCAAGAGCTCAACTCAATTGCAAAATAAAATTTAAGATCTCAGGAAATCAAAGAGACTAGAAAACAAGTCTAGATCTCAATTCCTTCCTTGATTCAATAGCAAATAGATTGAAGAATAAAGAAAGATGGAAGTAGTAATTGATAGCTTTGATTCAAATCACAATTTCTTGAATTATGCAGAAAAATAACAAGAGAAGTTGCAGATGGAGAATGAAAATAGAATTCCTCCCAAACTCAATCCAAAATTTAAAAAATAGAAAATGAAAACTAAAGAGAGAGCTCTCTAATCCTACTACTTCCTAGTAGAGCTAGCCTCCAATCCTTCTAATCGAGCCTCCCCCCTTCTCTGAAACGAGAGTGATGCCTTTATATAGGCCTTTTTTTTTACAAAATGAAAATAAAATAAAATTGAAATTCACAAAATAAAATTCCTAATCTAGCTTGTTCTTGTGCCTTTGAGTGATGATGTGGGCTTTGATTGCTTTGATTTTGAGGAGAAATGGGTTTGGTTGACCTTGATTCAATTTGGAGAAGAATTGAATTAAATTGGATTTTTATTGAATTTTTTTTTGCCCATGTGAAAATTTGCTTCCAGGAGGATGCTCAGCTCACAAGTTGAGCTGAGCATTGAGGCCTTGTGCGCACGTCCTGCGTGCATCTTACTTCCTGGCCGTGTCGCGCTTGTGTGTGGTGCATCATGAGTAGCGCTCTGCTCACCTTGTGAGCTGAGCATTGGCTTCCAAGGAAAGGTCCTTTCAAATATTTCGCGTGCCAAGTCTTGGACATCATCAGGGTAGTGCTCAAGTGGTGCTAGGAGTGCACCTTCCTTGCTGAAGCCTCTGTGTTCGAAACTTGCTGGGAGTATTTTGGCTAATTTTAGCTTATTTTCCTTGCAAGGAGTAGCGTTCCCCTCTTGCAACTTATTTTCATTTACTTACTTAGAATGCAAGAAAGTGCATAAAAACAAATGAAAAAGCATAGAAAAACATGACATGGTGACATGTCATCAACACAAATTAAGAATAAATTAATTTAAAAAATTTAAAATTTTAATTTTTTTATTTCTTGTGTATTTTTGGTATTTTTTAACTTTTTAGAATTAGAAAAAAATATTTTTTATGTTTAAAAATAAAAAAATAATAAATTTACAAATCTGTTGTTTATTAGATATTGTTGGACTTTATTATAGATCTATTTTTTACTAGATATTGCTGGACTTTATTTTATTTTTATTATTTAAATAAAAAACATTTAATTATATAATTTAAAAATTCAAAAATAAAAAATTTTATTTTTTTAAAATTTTTAATTTTTTTCAAAATATTTTTGTTTTTTTATTCACTGGATAATGCTACACCTAGACAATTGACTTTTTTTTGCTGCACTTGTACAGAAATTAAGAATAAACTAATTTAAAAAATTTAAAATTTTAATTTTTTTTCTTTCTTTTATATTTTTGGTATTTTTTAATTTTATTAAAATTAGAAAAAAATATTTTTTTATGTTTAAAAATAAAAAATAATAAATTTATAGATCTGTTGTTTATTAGATATTACTGGACTTTATTTTATCTTTATTATTTAAATAAAAAACATTTAATAATATAATTTAAAAATTCAAAAATAAAAAATATTGTTTTTTAAAATTTTTTATTTTTTTGAAAATATTTTTTATTTTTTTATTCACAGATAATGCTACACCAAGACATTTGACTTTTTTTTTGCTGCACTTGTACACAAATTAAGAATAAATTAATTTAAAAAATTTAAAATTTTAATTTTTTTATTTCTTGTGTATTTTTGGTATTTTTTAATTTTTTAGAATTAGAAAAAAAAATTTATGTTTAAAAATAAAAAAATAATAAATTTACAAATCTGTTGTTTATTAGATATTGTTGGACTTTATTATAGATCTATTTTTTACTAGATACTGCTGGACTTTATTTTATTTTTGTTATTTAAATAAAAAACATTTAATTATATAATTTAAAAATTCAAAAATAAAAAATTTTATTTTTTTAATTTTTAATTTTTTTCAAAATATTTTTTATTTTTTATTTACTGGATAATGCTACACCTAGACAATTGACTTTTTTTTTGTTGCACTTGTACACAAATTAAGAATAAACTAATTTAAAAAATTTAAAATTTTAATTTTTTTTATTTCTTTTATATTTTTGGTATTTTTTAATTTTTTAAGATTTGGAAAAAAATATTTTCTATGTTTAAAAATAAAAAATAATAAATTTACAGATCTGTTGTTTATTAGATATTTCTAGACTTTGTTTTATCTTTATTATTTAAATAAAAAACATTTAATAATATAATTTAAAAATTAAAAAATAAAAAATATTGTTTTTTAAAATTTTTAATTTTTTTAAAATATTTTTTATTTTTTTATTCACTGGATAATGCTACACCCAAACAGTTGACTTTTTTTTGCTGCACTTGTTCACAAATTAAGAATAAATTAATTTAAAAAATAAAAAATTTGAATTTTTTCTTTTTGGGATATTTTTGGAATTTTTTAATTTTTTACAATTAGAAAAGATATTTTTTTATTTTATAAATTAAAAAAATAATAAATATATAGATATATTTTTTTCTAGATATTGTTGGACTTTATTTTATTTTTATTATTTAAATAAAAATATTTAATAATATAATTTAAAAATTCAAAATTCAAAAATTTTAATTTTTTAAAATTTTTAATTTTTTTGAAAATATGTTTTATTTTTTTATTCACAGATAATGCTACACTAAGACGGTTGACTTTTTTTTTGCTGCACTTGAACACAAATTAAGAATAAATTAATTTAAAAAATTTAAAATTTTAATTTTTTTATTTCTTGTGTATTTTTGGTATTTTTTAATTTTTTAGAAATAGAAAAAATATTTTTTATGTTTAAAAATAAAAAAATAATAAATTTACAAATCTGTTGTTTATTAGATATTGTTGGACTTTATTATGGATCTATTTTTTACTAGATATTGCTGGACTTTATTTTATTTTTATTATTTAAATAAAAAACATTTAATTATATAATTTAAAAATTCAAAAATAAAAAATTTTACTTTTTTAAAATTTTTAATTTTTTTCAAAATATTTTTTATTTTCTTATTCACTGAATAATGCTACACCTAGACAATTGACTTTTTTTTGCTGCACTTGTACACAAATTAAGAATAAACTAATTTAAAAAATTTAAAATTTTAATTTTTTTTATTTCTTTTATATTTTTGGTATTTTTTAATTTTATTATAATTAGAAAAAATATTTTTTATGTTTAAAAATAAAAAATAATAAATTTACAGATCTGTTGTTTATTAGATATTACTGGACTTTATTTTATCTTTATTATTTAAATAAAAAACATTTAATAATATAATTTAAAAATTCAAATATAAAGAATATTGTTTTTTAAAATTTTTTATTTTTTAAAAATATTTTTTATTTTTTTATTCACTAGATAATGCTACACCCAAAGAGTTGACTTTTTTTTGCTGCACTTGTTCACAAATTAAGAATAAATTAATTTAAAAAATACAAAATTTGAATTTTTTCTTTTTGGGATATTTTTGGAATTTTTTAATTTTTTACAATTAGAAAAAATATTTTTTTATTTTATAAATTAAAAAAAATAATAAATATATAGATATATTTTTTTCGAGATATTTGATGTGTGGAAAACGATCCAACACAAAACTCACCGGCAAGTGTACCGGGTCGCATCAAGTAATAAAACTCACGGGAGTGAGGTCGATCCCACAGGGATTGAAGGATTGAGCAATTTTAGTTCAGTGGTTGATTTAGTCAAGCGAATCAAGTGTTGGTTGAGTGATTTTGTAGCTAACAGTAAGTAAATGGCAGGAAATGTAAAGGGAGAGGGATGAATTGTAGAAATTAAAGAGACTTGAAAGTAAAGGTGCTGAATCTTAAAAAACAAGAAATTAAATGACTGAAACTTAAAGTGCAAGAAATGTAAATTGCAGTAACTTAAAGTGCAAGAAATATAAATTGCTTGAATGGAAAAAGGGAATTGAGGACTGGGAATTCAGAATGCAAACAAGGGAAATTAAATAGCAGCAATTATCAAAGCAAGAGAGGATTTGAATTCTGCCAGGGCTCAAACAGAAATGGAAATTAAATTGCAGCAGAGGTTCACAGAAGAACCAAAAGGGGAAATGGGATCTCAGGACTCAAGAGACTAGATAGCAGAGTCTAGATCTCAATTGCCTTCCCAGATCCAAGTTCACAAAGTAATTAACAAGAAATTGAAGAAGAAGCAGTAAAGGAATTGTAATTGAACTCAATTATGCAGAATAGAAATTAAAGAGATCTTGAATGGAGATTGAGACAGAAATTCCTCAATTCTTCACACCCAAGACTCAAATAAGAAAAGTAGAAATTGCCCAAACAAGAACGAGGAAGAAGAGAGATCAATTCTCCTCCCCAATTCTCTGAAATTTAGTGAAGTATCCCCGAGAAAGTTCCAAAGTTCAAAAATAAGAGTAAAGATTCAAAGCTCAAAAGAAAGATCAAAGTTCAAAAGTAAAAGAAAAGGTCCTAATTACATCAAACTATCTCCTATTTATACACTTTCTATTCTTGGATTTTGGAATTTGGATGGGCTTTTGAGTTGGTGAAGAAATGAATTAAATTGGATTTTTAAACCAATTTTCAGCCCAAGAACAATTGCTTCCAGGAGGCTGCCCTGCCCTTGTGGAGGGCAGGGCAGGAAATTGTGCGTGCGTCCGTTGGTGCCTTGGTGCGCGCGTGTTGGTGCTGCAGGATGCTGCCCTGCCCTTGTGGAGGGTAGGGCAGAAATTTTTGGTGCGCCAGATTCTGCCCGTGCGTGCGCTATGTTGCTGCCGAAGCTCCCCTGGTGCGCCAATCTGGTGTGCTGGCCGTGCACCACAAAATGCTGCCCTGTCCTTGCGGAGGGCAGGGCAATGTTTCCAAAGTTGAAGCCCCGTGTTCGAAACTCGGGCAATGCACACGCTACTCTTTTTCTTGGTTTTCTTGGCACCAAACTAAGGCCTAGTTTCTTGTTTCCTCATGGTGCCGTGTTCGATCCTTGTGGCAAGCATTGGTGAGCTTTTTCTTTGAATTTCTTCCTTTGATGAGCCCGATATTGCCCTTGAGGAGGGCAGGGCAAAATTTTTGCTCTCCTTGATCCTTGGCATCAATTTGTGCTCTGCCCTTGAGGAGGGCAGGGCAGTGTTGCTACTCAAGCTTGTTTCATTATGTTGCCCTCCTGGAGGGCAGTGTGCCCTTGTGGAGGGCAATGTTTGCTTCCTCCCTTCCATGCGCCACACTCTTTTCTCCTTGGGCCACACTTTCTTAAGCCACGTTTTTCCTTTTTTTTTCTTTCTTTCTTCACCTACTGATGTGCGGAAAACGATCCGACACAAAACTCACCGGCAAGTGCACCGGGTCGCATCAAGTAATAAAACTCACGGGAGTGAGGTCGATCCCACAGGGATTGAAGGATTGAACAATTTTAGTTTAGTGGTTGAATTAGTCAAGCAAACAAGTGTTGATTGTGTGAATTTGTGTTGACAGAATATAAATTGCATAGAATGTAAAGGGGAGTGGGTGATTTGCAGGAAATTAAAGGGAACAAAAAGAAAAAGAACTGAATCTTAAAGAACAAGGAATTAAATGACGGAAACTTAAATTGCATAGAAATGTAAATTGCAGTAACTTAAATTGCAAGAAATATAAACTGCTTGAATGTAAAAGGGATTTGAGGACTGGGATTTCAGAGTTTAAGTAAGGAAAATTAAATTGCAATACGGGTTCACAGAAGAACCAAAAGGAAAATGGGATCTCAGGACTCCAGAGACTAGATAGCAAAGTCTAGATCTCAATTGCCTTCCCAGATCCAAACTCACAAAGCAATTAACAAGAAATTAAAGAGGAAGCAGTAAAGGAATTGGGATTCAATTCAATTATGCAGCAGAGAAATCCAAGAGATCTTAAATGGAGATTGAGACAGAAATTCCTCAATTCTTCACACTCAAGACTCAAATAAAGCTTTGCAGAATAGAAAACAATAACACCCAGAGGAAGAGAATTCAATTCTCCTCCCGGAAACTCTCTCAAATATCAAGTGATCTCTCCCAAAAGTTCCTTAGCACAAATTCCAAAATCAAAAGCTCCCTAAAACTTTAAATCCTAAGCTATTTATACACTTTCTTCTAATGATCTTCAAGCCTTGAATTGGGCCTTGGCCTTGATGGAATTGGGTTGATAGTGGCCTCTGTTGATTGCTCTTGGTGTTGGGAAGAAATCCACTTGTGAACCGGCCATGCAAGTCTCACGTTTGAGCCAACGTTTGAGGTCAAACGTTGACTCAAACGTTGCTGTGTGAAATAATGCAGCAGGTCCAATTTTGCTGTCATCCACGTTTGGCTCAACGTTTGAGGTCAAACGTGAGCTCAAACGTGGATCCCCCATGCATTCTTTTTGGCCAACGTTTGGCCCAACGTTTGAGGTCAAACGTTGGCGCAAACGTGGCTCAATTAGCTCATCAATCAGGGTTGTTCTTCCATGCTCCTATTTGCCAAAATGTAGCCAACATTTGCCTCAACGTTTGAGGTCAAACATTGGCTCAAACGTCGCTGCCAAGAGTGTTATTTTTCTTCTTTGTGGCGCCAACGTTTGCCTCAACGTTTGAGGTCAAACGTTGGCGCAAACGTTGCGAACATTGCCAGTTTCGGAAGCTTGAACGTGCTATCCACCCCATACTATTATACATTGTTGGAAAGCCCTGAATGTCTACTTTCCAATGCCATTGAAAGCGCATCATTTGGAGCTCCACAGCTCGAGTTATACTCCGTCGAAGGTGCAGAGGTCAGCTGGCCTTACTACAGGTTGGTGTCATGTTTGTTTATGCACGTTTCGGGGCAGTTTTCTCCCTCAATTTTTATATCCACCATGTAGTGCCATATATGCTTGGAAAGCTCTTGATTCCTATTTTACAATGCTTTTGGAATCACCTCATTTGGAGCTTTGTAGCTCAAGTTATTCGCGTTGGACGTATACCCCTTCAGGCTGTGGGGAGCAACGTTTCAAGCAACATTGGAGCACCAACTTTGGCTCCAACATTGCTTTCCTTTGCTTCCTTTCATGGCCTTCTTGTTGCCTCTTGCTTCAACCTTCCTTCAAGCCCTTTTGGTCACCTATCATCAATCAACAATTGCATCAAAGCTATGCTATAATCATGAGAGTTCTTCTTCTTCTTGATATATAAGCAATTATTGCATAAAAACTCATGAAAATGCATCAATTTATCCATGGTTTATTGAATCTAAGAAAACATGAATTTCAACTCAATTGGCTTACTTATGACTTAAGAAAGTGTATAAAACTAAATGAAAACAAAGAAAAAGACTAGTAAAACTAGGCTAAGATGACTTGTCATCACAACACCAAACTTAAAACTTGCTTGTCCCCAAGCAAGAAAAGAAATTAAGCTCAAAAATTCCGTCAGATTAGAATGGATTGAAGAATGACATGTATGCTCTGTGAGTGAAGTGATTAATTGACAGTGGAGTGAAGTCTGAATCATATGTTTATGCAAGGGCTTCAGTGTTTACTAATCCCCACATCTTGGAAGTCTTAGGTCTTAGGAATTTCACCCAAATGATACTGTGGAGATCTCTTTATAGATAATCACCTTGAAGCAGCTTATGATTTCTGTGTTTTGGCCTTGACTCTAAGTGTCTTGTCTCAAAGCGGCTCTTTAAATAAGCTTTCAATCAATACTCCTAAACCAGTTGGTTTTAAGGTATTAGGTGTTAAAGCACCCCTGAGGATTTACTTGCTCAAGCCTCTCTCTTTGACACATTTCGACCACAAGCATTTACTAGGCTAGTAACTCTTTGAGTTCTTGTTTCTTTTTTTCTCTTTTTTTTTTGCCTAGTAATTGATGCTCAGAGCCTTGGACCATGTTCTTTTTATTTTTTTTCTTTTGTTTTCTTTTGCTGCTTCTTGGATCAAAAGATGTTTGAGAATCTCCACAATACTTCTTTGAACTATATTTCCTGCCTATGAGCTCCCATGCAGGTTTTCACAAACATGCAACCTCAATACACATTCATACAACCAGAACCACCACTTCCCTTAATCTTTTTCTTACCTCAAGATGAATTTTTGGTTCCTCAATCCTTCTCTTCAAAGAAATGTTTTCTATTTATATTTTTCCAATCCTTGAGTGCAAGCAAATTTTCAAGTGTATGGTGCTATGATATACCAAACATCTTAGTTATTGAACTACAAGGAAATCATACTGAACAGGGGTACAATATCACTTTCAATCATAGCAGTTTTGAATATAAGACAATCACTTAACAATACAATCTTTTGGAGTTTACTTGCTTCACTCCTTCTCAGCACCATTGTTGATCTTTGCATCCCTCTTTGTCTCTTTGGTTGATGGTGCTTAATCCTTCCTTAGATTCAAGTGACTGCCTACAACAAACTTTGAAAGTTGCTTGTTCCCCAAGCACTTGAAAAATGGTTAGCATGCATGAATTATTTGTGGGCTTTTGAACTTACTTTGGTGTGAGAACACCAAACTTAGTACCTTGCCAATGGTTCCCATGCATCAGATTAACCATGTGTGAAACTCTTTTTTTTTTCTCTTTTTTTTTTCAAAAGCAATAAAATTGATAACAACAGAATAGTTGATTAGTTTATCTAAATGCTTGAAGCTAGCATAATGCAGAAGGTGAGAATATGTTGTATGATGGAATTTCGGTGGAACACCAAACTTAGAATCCTTCATCCTCCCTTAGATTGTTTTGGTGTGTAACACCAAACTTAGCTTCTTGCAATATAGATAAAACTAATTAACCTTTTTATTGAAACAGATATGAAAAGAAAGTTACCTCCGGTTGGGTTGCCTCCCAACAAGCGCTCTTTTATTGTCACTAGCTTGACATCTTGCTCTTTGATTATGGAGGCTGAAAATCATAATGCCTCAATTTTTCTCCTCTTGCTGTAGGATTCCTTTCCTCCATGATCTGCACACTCACAAACAATCCAAATGAAAATTGGATATTCTCATGCCAGAATGTAGTCAGAGGATTAGTTGACACAATGTGTCAAACAGTTAATAGGCTTTGAGAGAAAATCAGAAGAAAATTGCTTTTGTTGTACAGAACAACAAGAAACGGACACAGAACCAGAAAAGCAATGTACTCTACTGAGAGAGCAAAGTGATTGTTAGTTTAGGCAAAAATTCAAACAGTTAGTGGGTTAGTCAAAATTAGAGAAAAATAAAGAAAAAGTGCTTGATCTAGATCACCACCTCACTTAATCATTGTCAATCTATTTCAATCCCCGGCAACGGCGCCAAAAACTTGATGTGCAGAAAACGATCCGACACAAAACTCACCGGCAAGTGCACTGGGTCGCATCAAGTAATAAAACTCACGGGAGTGAGGTCGATCCCACAGGGATTGAAGGATTGAACAATTTTAGTTTAGTGGTTGAATTAGTCAAGCAAACAAGTGTTGATTGTGTGAATTTGTGTTGACAGAATATAAATTGCATAGAATGTAAAGGGGAGTGGGTGATTTGCAGGAAATTAAAGGGAACAAAAAGAAAAAGAACTGAATCTTAAAGAACAAGGAATTAAATGACGGAAACTTAAATTGCATAGAAATGTAAATTGCAGTAACTTAAATTGCAAGAAATATAAACTGCTTGAATGTAAAAGGGATTTGAGGACTGGGATTTCAAAGTTTAAGTAAGGAAAATTAAATTGCAATACGGGTTCACAGAAGAACCAAAAGGAAAATGGGATCTCAGGACTCCAGAGACTAGATAGCAAAGTCTAGATCTCAATTGCCTTCCCAGATCCAAACTCACAAAGCAATTAACAAGAAATTAAAGAGGAAGCAGTAAAGGAATTGGGATTCAATTCAATTATGCAGCAGAGAAATCCAAGAGATCTTAAATGGAGATTGAGACAGAAATTCCTCAATTCTTCACACTCAAGACTCAAATAAAGCTTTGCAGAATAGAAAACAATAACACCCAGAGGAAGAGAATTCAATTCTCCTCCCGAAAACTCTCTCAAATATCAAGTGATCTCTCCCAAAAGTTCCTTAGCACAAATTCCAAAATCAAAAGCTCCCTAAAACTTTAAATCCTAAGCTATTTATACACTTTCTTCTAATGATCTTCAAGCCTTGAATTGGGCCTTGGCCTTGATGGAATTGGGTTGATAGTGGCCTCTGTTGATTGCTCTTGGTGTTGGGAAGAAATCCACTTGTGAACCGGCCATGCAAGTCTCACGTTTGAGCCAACGTTTGAGGTCAAACGTTGACTCAAACGTTGCTGTGTGAAATAATGCAGCAGGTCCAATTTTGCTGTCATCCACGTTTGGCTCAACGTTTGAGGTCAAACGTGGATCCCCCATGCATTCTTTTTGGCCAACGTTTGGCCCAACGTTTGAGGTCAAACGTTGGCGCAAACGTGGCTCAATTAGCTCATCAATCAGGGTTGTTCTTCCATGCTCCTATTTGCCAAAATGTAGCCAACGTTTGCCTCAACGTTTGAGGTCAAACGTTGGCTCAAACGTCACTGCCAAGAGTGTTATTTTTCTTCTTTGTGGCGCCAACGTTTGCCTCAACGTTTGAGGTCAAACGTTGGCGCAAATGTTGCGAACATTGCCAGTTTCGGAAGCTTGAACGTGCTGTCCACCCCATACTATTATACATTGTTGGAAAGCCCTGAATGTCTACTTTCCAATGCCGTTGGAAGCGCATCATTTGGAGCTCCACAGCTCGAGTTATACTCCGTCGAAGGTGCAGAGGTCAGCTGGCCTTACTACAGGTTGGTGTCATGTTTGTTTATGCACTTTTCGGGGCAGTTTTCTCCCTCAATTTTTATATCCACCATGTAGTGCCATATATGCTTGGAAAGCTCTTGATTCTTATTTTACAATGCTTTTGGAATCACCTCATTTGGAGCTTTGTAGATCAAGTTATTCTCGTTGGACGTATACCCCTTCAGGCTGTGGGGAGCAACGTTTCAAGCAACATTGGAGCACCAACTTTGGCTCCAACATTGCTTTCCTTTGCTTCCTTTCATGGCCTTCTTGTTGCCTCTTGCTTCAACCTTCCTTCAAGCCCTTTTGGTCACCTATCATCAATCAACAATTGCATCAAAGCTATGCTATAATCATGAGAGTTCTTCTTCTTCTTGATATATAAGCAATTATTGCATAAAAACTCATGAAAATGCATCAATTTATCCATGGTTGATTGAATCTAAGAAAACATGAATTTCAACCCAATAGGCTTACTTATGACTTAAGAAAGTGCATAAAACTAAATGAAAACAAAGAAAAAGACTAGTAAAACTAGGCTAAGATGACTTGTCATCACCTACAAGAAACCAAAACAACCACTCAAACTATCTCTAATTTCACAAGGTTTATAATTCATTAAAAATCAATTAATTCTTGCTCAAACCTCATGATTTAGTATCAATTTAATAGTAGTTGCTTGATTTAAAGAAGTTATGCATTTTCATTCCAAATCACTTACTTAGGATGCAAGAAAGTGCATAAAGACTAATAAAACTAGTGAAATTAGCTTGAAAAATGGGTATATGATGACTTGTCATCAATATTGTTGGACTTTATTTTATTTTTATTATTTAAATAAAAACATCTAATAATATAATTTAAAAATTCAAAAATAAAAATTTTAATTTTTTAAAATTTTTAATTTTTTTCAAAATATTTTTTATTATTTTATTCACTGGATAATGCTACATGATGACAAGTCATCTTAGCCTAGTTTTACTAGTCTTTTTCTTTGTTTTCATTTAGTTTTATGCACTTTCTTAAGCCATAAGTAAGCCAATTGGGTTGAAATCCATGTTATCTTTGACTCAATCAATCATGTATAAAATGATGCATTTTCATGAGATATTGTGTTATAATTGTCATATATTTTGGAAGAGAAATAATCTCATGATTTGAAGCATAGCTTTGATGTTTTTGATTGATTGATGATAGGTGAAACAAAGCTGGAAGGAGGGTGCAAGAGGTTGAAGAAGAAGCTCCTGGAAGGCAACGTTGGAGCCAACGTTTGACCTCAAACGTTGAGGCAAACGTTGGCCGAAGAAGAAGCTCCTGGAAGGCAACGTTGGAGCCAACGTTTGACCTCAAACGTTGAGGCAAACGTTGGCCGAAGAAGAAGCTCTTGGAAGGCAACGTTGGAGCCAACGTTTGACCTCAAATGTTGAGGCAAATGTTGGCGCCACAAAGAGGAAAAATGGCGCTCCTGGAAGGTGAAGTTTGCGCCAACGTTTGACCTCAAACGTTGAGGCAAACGTTGGCACCTAAGAGGAGGCAGAGTGAGCTTTTGGCAATGACGTTTGAGCCAACGTTTGACCTCAAACGTTGGGTCAAACGTTGGCTACATTTTGGCAAATAGGAGCATGGAAGAACAACCCTGATTGATGAGCTAATTGAGCCACGTTTGCGCCAACGTTTGACCTCAAACGTTGGGCCAAACGTTGGCCAAAAAGAATGCATGGGGGATCCACGTTTGAGCTCACGTTTGACCTCAAACGTTGAGCCAAACGTGGATGACAGCAAAATTGGACCTGCTGCATTATTTCACACAGCAACGTTTGAGTCAACGTTTGACCTCAAACGTTGGCTCAAACGTGAGACTTGCATGGCCGGTTCACAAGTGGATTTCTTCCCAACACCAAGAGCAATCAACAGAGGCCACTATCAACCCAATTCAAGGCTTGAAGATCATTAGAAGAAAGTGTATAAATAGCTTAGGATTTAAAGTTTTAGAGAGCTTTTGGATTTTGGAATTTGCGCTAAGGAACTTTTGGGAGAGATCACTTGATATTTGAGAGAGTTTCCGGGAGGAGAATTGAATTCTCTTCCTCTGGGTGTTATTGTTTTCTATTCTGCAAAGCTTTATTTGAGTCTTGAATGTGAAGAATTGAGGAATTTCTGTCTCAATCTCCATTTAAGATCTCTTGGATTTCTCTGCTGCATAATTGAATTGAATCCCAATTCCTTTACTGCTTCCTCTTTAATTTCTTGTTAATTGCTTTGTGAGTTTGGATCTGGGAAGGCAATTGAGATCTAGACTTTGCTATCTAGTCTCTGGAGTCCTGAGATCCCATTTTTCTTTTGGTTCTTTTGTGAACCCGTATTGCAATTTAATTTTCCTTACTTAAACTCTGAAATCCCAGTCCTCAAATCCCTTTTACATTCAAGCAGTTTATATCTCTTGCAATTTAAGTTACTGCAATTTACATTTCTATGCAATTTAAGTTTCCGTCATTTAATTTCTTGTTCTTTAAGATTCAGTTCTTTTTCTTTTTGTTCCCTTTAATTTCCTGCAAATCACCCACTCCCCTTTACATTCTATGCAATTTATATTCTGTCAACACAAATTCACACAATCAACACTTGTTTGCTTGACTAATTCAACCACTAAACTAAAATTGTTCAATCCTTCAATCCCTGTGGGATCGACCTCACTCCCGTGAGTTTTATTACTTGATGCGACCCGGTGCACTTGCCGGTGAGTTTTGTGTCGGATCGTTTTCCGCACATCAAGTTTTTGGCGCCGTTGCCGGGGATTGAAATAGATTGACAATGATTACGTGAGGTGGTAGTTTAGATTAAGCACTTTTTCTTTAATTTTGACTAACCCACTAACTGTTTGAATTTTTGCTTAAGCTAACTAAAACTTCATTCTAGCAATAGAGTGAAGTATCACTGGTTGCGTGTTTCTCCTATCCTGTTTGTATGTCAGGTACAGGGAGAGTTATTCCTATTCTATCTGAATCTGATCAGAGGACTCTCAGGAGAATAAGAAGAGCTGAAAGAGGGAAAGGTATCGTTGGAGAGGAAGAATCTGAGGAAGAAGAATATCACGAAATGGAAGGGAATCACTCAAATCTGAATGCAACAGGGGGAGTAGCTAACAATAACCCCCCTCAAAGAAGAGTCCTAGCCTCATACACTTTTGCAAATCCAAGACACTGTGGGAGTAGCATCCTCACTCCCAATGTCAATGCAAACAACTTCGAGCTAAAATCACAACTCATTACACTTGTCCAGAACAATTGTTCCTATGGAGGCAGCCCCTTGGAAGATCCTAATCAGCATTTATCTACCTTCCTAAGGATTTGTGACACTGTCAAATCCAATGGCGTGAATCCTGAAACATACAAGCTCCTGCTATTCCCATTTTCATTAAGGGATAAGGCTGCACAATGGCTTGAAACTTTTCCCAAAGGAAGCATCACTAGTTGGGACGATTTGGTGACTAAATTTCTAGCCAAATTCTACCCACCCCAAAGGATCATTAGGCTGAAAACTGAGGTGCAGACATTCACTCAATTAGATGCCGAATCCTTGTATGAAGCATGGGAGAGATACAAAGCCTTAATTAGAAAATGTCCCCCAGAGATGTTCAATGAATGGGATGTGTTGCAGAATTTCTATGAAGGCCTGACATTGAAATCTCAAGAGGCATTAGATCACTCTGCTGGAGGTTCATTGCAACTGATGAAAACTGCTGAAGAAGCCCAGAATCTTGTGGACATGGTGGCCAACAATCAATACTTCTTTGCTCATCAAAGAAACCGCCAACCATCACAGAGAAAGGGGGTACTAGAACTGGAAGGAGTGGATTCCATTTTGGCTCAAAACAAGATGATGCAACAACAAATTCAACAACAGTTTGAACAACTGGCCAAAAGAATTGACAGCCTTCAAGTAGCAGCTGTGAACACAAGCCAACCATCAATTGTATGGGTGCAGAATGAAGAAAGCCAAGAAGAGCAACAACAGGAGCAAGTGCAATACATGCATAACCAAAATTCTGGACAGAATGAAGTTTATGGTGAGACCTACAACCCTTCCTGGAAGAACCACCCCAACCTTAGATGGGGAGATAACCATAACCATAACCAACAATCATGGCAAAGAAACACAACACAAAATAACCCGAGGAACAACCAGCAGAACAACAACCAAAATTCATTCAGAAAACCACAAAATACTTACCCCAACTCCAACCATTATCCAACCCATAACCAATCCATCAACCAAAACACCTATCATCAACCACTCATATCTCACAACCAACCACAAGCACCCCCTAAATCTCAAAGAATCACTAACCTGGAAACCTTGATAGACAAGCTGTGGAAACATCAAGAAATGACGGCCAAAAATCAAGAAGCCTCCATCAAGAACATGGAAAGACAAATAGGCCAGCTCTCTAAACACTTTGCAACAGAGAGGCCATCAAGTTCCCTGCCAAGTGACACAATTCCAAATCCTAAGGAAGAGTGTAAGGCGATACAGTTAAGGAGTGGGAGAACATTGGGGAGCAACAATGACACTACAAGGAAACAAGTGGGGAGCAGCAAAAAGCCAATACAAGCAGAGGAAGCCAATGATAAAAATATGGTGCCAAACAAGAACGCAGAGAACCTCAAAGGAGAAGAAGACCAGCCAATCAATACACATAAGGAAGAAGAAGAAGCGATTCAAGGACAACAGAAAAAGGAGAAGAACCTCACCCCTCCACTGCCATATCCACAGAGGTTCAATAAAGAAACCAAAGATCAACACTTCCGCAAATTCCTGGAAATTTTCAAGAAGTTGGAAATTAACATTCCCCTGGCTGAGGCATTGGAACAGATGCCCTTATATGCCAAGTTCTTGAAGGAACTCATCAACAAGAAAAGAAGCTAGCTGGAGAAGGAGACTGTACTTCTCACTGAAGAATGCAGTGCACTCATCAGAAAAGGGCTCCCTCCCAAGTTGGAAGATCCAGGGAGTTTCTTCCTACCTTGCACCATTGGAAGTCTATTTATCAACAAGGGGATGTGTGATTTAGGAGCAAGCATAAATCTGATTCCATCCTCTTTAGTGACAAAACTTGGCATAGAGAAGGTGAAACCAATACAGATGTCATTAGAATTGGTGGATCAGTCAATAGTACATCCCAAGGGGGTGATTGAAAACCTTCTAGTCAGGGTAGACAAATTCATATATCCGGCAGACTTTGTGGTTTTAGATTCAGATACGGATGAAAGTAATTCCATCATACTTGGGAGACCTTTCTTGGCCACTGCTAGGGCTATCATAGACTTAGAGCAAGGAGAATTAACTCTTAGGATGCATGAGGAAAGCATTATCCTGAAAGTGTTTCCAGAACCACAAATTAGTGAAGAGGGAAGCAAGGTAGTCAGTGACTGTTTTCCAAGGTAAGCAACCAACAACACAGGGGAGCAGAAGAATGAGCATGTGCAAAGAGGAGAAGGAATTCAAAAAGGAATCAGGATGATAAACAAGAAAGAAGGTACCACAACCAAAGCTGCTGTCAAGGAAGAAAGGTTGACAAGAAAAAGGAAGAAAAACAAGAAAAAGGCTCAAAAAGGGTGGAAGAAAAAAAAATTCCCAACTGAAGGATTTTCCAAAGATGACAAGGTACAATTAGTATACCAACAGCAAGAAGCACAAGATTACTACACAGTGAACAAAGTGCTTTCTCTTGAGCATATTGAAATTGAGCATAATGGCACACAGAGAAGATTCACAATCAGAGGGGACAAGCTGAGGCACTACAATTATCAACCACCATAAAAGAAGGGTTCAATGTCAAGCTAGTGACATTAAACGAGCGCTCCATGGGAGGCAACCCATGATTTAATTTTCCTGTCTTTAATATTTCAATATACATAATAATTGTTGCATCAATATGATTTCAAATTCTTGAGGACAAACTTGACAATTATTCATGACATTGGAGGGTATATGATTGAATTCTAAGTTTGGTGTACCCACGGGTTACACTAAATAATTTACGAGAACAAGTCATGAAAGTCAATGGTCCTTTAAGTTTTGAATATCATGGAGGTTTAACAATAACTATAATTGTTAGAAGGCAATCTAATAAAGCATTCCTTATGAAAGATTTAAGCAAAAACAAAGTAGGAATTCCAAAAGAACAATGGTTTAAAGAAGTAATATATTGGACCATGGAACCAAACATTAAGTTTGGTGTCACCCGTGGCAATGCATGAAGAAATCACGGTTGATCTAGCATAAGGAATGATAGTTTACATTTATTTCTTTTCTCTTTCTCTTGCCCTTATTTAAATATAGTTATTCTTGCTGTCTTGTAGTGATGGTTAGGTGGTCAAAAGAATATTCAATGAAAGGGACAAGACAAGGAAGGACATAGCATGAGGACAAGAATGCATCACATGCTTCAAGAGGTGGTTCTACACATCCTGGGGAAGAGTACGTTGAAAATGCTTGAGGAGGCAAGCTTTGTCCTTATTCAACTTTGCATGCATACCTTAGATTTACAAGATATCCACTTGCATCCTAGCCCTTCATTGTTTAAATAAATGATTACAAAACACCACCTAGCCATGCACATAACCGAAGAAGTTGTACACTCCTTGCATTCTAACTATCTAACCTCCATTCCCTTCATCATTACTCATCATATTTTCTCAACTTCACAAATCTCTTCCTCCAAAAACATACCGAAACCTTAATCCCCTTCCACATACAACCATAACCTCAAAAAGACTAAGTATGGCCTCTTCTTCAAGAACCAAACGGAGGAAAGGAAAAGAACCCATGAACGAAGAAAGTGTCCCTCAATTTGATCAATGGAGATTCAGAACGTGGTACCATCAAACACAATGGGGATGGATGAGAGACAAAAAGATATATCCAGAAGTTCCACTTCTCTTGGAGGATGAAGATTGCCAAGAAATGAACGCCAAGATTAGAAAGAGGAGGTGGGAAGAGCTCATTTCACCAATCACTAGGATCAATGCAAACATTATATGGGAATCCTACACTAATACCCCAAGGATAGAAATGAATCAAGCTCCAACTTACAAGAGTTATGTACGGGGAACTGAAGTAGATTTTAGCCCAAGCACTATCATGAAAGTGTTGAAACTAAGGGCAACCCATTTTGATGAGCCAGGATACCATCAAAGGCTAAATGAAGAGCAAGACTATGATGAGATTGCTAGTGAAATTTGTGTGGTAAACACAGAGTGGGTAGGAACCACTAAAAACAAGTACAAGTACTTGAGAAGAGGAGACCTCACCCCTGAAGCAAAAGGGTGGTATGAGCTATTGAAGAGATCAATCTTGGGCACGGTGAACACTTCTGAGGTCAATAAGAAGAGAGCTATCATGTTGTATTGTATAATGATGGGAGGAGAAGTGAAGGTTCATGAAATCATTGCAAATGACATTCAAAGGATTGCAGAAAAGAATTTGGCCGAAGGTTGGCTATACTACCCAAGTACCATCTTGCGTTTGTGCATGAAAGCCAAGGTGCCAATGGAAGATGAAAACCCAACATGGTTGGTCCCGGGTATGCCTATAACCATTGAAAGAATGATGATGGTTACTGAAGCACCGCAGAGCCGAAGGCCACAAAGAAGAAGGCAAAGAGATGAACCAATGGAGGAAGAAGAGTCACAAGAAGAGGAAGAGGAACAGCAACACATTCCATCATATAACAATCTGGATATGACTCAGATGCAAGAAGCAATTGGAAGGTTGTCACAACAATACACAAGAATTCAAGAAAGGCAAGAGGAGTACCATTTACAATACATGAAGCACCAACAAGAGCAAGAGGAATGGCAGTTGAAAATGATGAACCAACAAAATGAGTTTGAATCAAAATTCTTTGTAATGCAAGAGGAGCATGCTTTTCAATCTCACGAATCATTTGGGAAGTTGGCACAAATGCAAGCTGAAAATATGAGAGCTTTCAAGGAATTCACAACCCTTCAAGATGCAAGATATGAAGTCCAAGCTGATTATAACATAAATAGCCAAATCAAATTGAATTATATTGGAGAACATCTGCACAACATGGATCCAGCATTTCCAACCTATGATGAATTCTTCAAAAAGAAAAGTGAAATAGAAGTAAGCAAAGCTATGAGCCTTGAAGATCGAGTAGAAGAAACAATGAATAAAGCTGGATTCTGGAAGGGTCAGCAGACAACAGGCTTGGACACAGAGGGCACCAATTCCCAAGCAAATGCAAGAAGAAAGAAAAAGCATGACAAATGAAAGGTGGATTCGATCCTTGTTCATCACCACAAGAAAAAGCATGCATCCTATTTGTTTAAAGTACTCTTTGCATTTTTAGTGGTTATTTTAAGTGTTACTTTATGTTTATCTTTCCTAAAATAAGTAAGCTAGTCTAAGTGTGTGCTTGTGTGTTTACTTTCACTTAACTGATGCATGCTCTGTCCCTAAGCCTTTTCAATTCAATAAAAGAAATGTTTGAAACAGGAAGTAACATGGTTAATTGTTAGCTAAGAGTCAAATAATAGTAAGTGGAGGTATGTATGTGTGAGTGTGTAGTTACTCACTTTTAGTGAATAAAAGGAATAAAATGTTTTCTTTTAAGTAGAAAGTAGCTCATTGTCTATGAATCTCAAATAAATAAAAAGTCCTTGGCTAAAAAGAAAAGAAAAATGGAATAAGAAAAGCCAAAAATGGCAGCAACAAGAACAAAAGAAGAAAGAATAAAGCTAGACACCAATAGCTTGAACTTTAGAGCATATGCCTGTGGTGTTTTTGTACTAGGATCTGCTTGGATTATTAAGTTCTTTGGAGTGCATTAACACTTGGTAACTTGGGTTAACTAACCCGGGATTATCAACTGAAAATCCACCATCAAGAGCAACCTAACTACAAGGCATTTAGTGACCCAAAGAGGTGCTGGGCATCAATGCTCTAAGAAGGAATGTAAGCCAAGTGTCTAAAGTGAATAATGTGTCAAGCACAAGTAAAGAAAAGAAGCTTGTTACACATGACACTGAATTAAAGCTTATAAAGAAATTTTTTTAGTAAACAAGGACAAAAGAATAATGAGAGGTCATAGCAGTGTGTTGCTTGATGCTTAGAGGAAAACTTCTAGGCCTATAAGTCAATAAGAAGTGAGTAGTCACATGTCTGCATAAAACCCCATGAGCTACCAATAATCTTCTACTAACATTAGCCTCCTCTTCTTCTTTCATCCTTTCTTCTCAATAATTCTCTTCTTGCTTGGGGACAAGCAAGTTTTAAGTTTGGTGTTGTGATGACAAGTCATCTTAGCCTAGTTTTACTAGTCTTTTTCTTTGTTTTCATTTAGTTTTATGCACTTTCTTAAGCCATAAGTAAGCCAATTGGGTTGAAATCCATGTTATCTTTGACTCAATCAATCATGTATAAAATGATGCATTTTCATGAGATATTGTGTTATAATTGTCATATATTTTGGAAGAGAAATAATCTCATGATTTGAAGCATAGCTTTGATGTTTTTGATTGATTGATGATAGGTGAAACAAAGCTGGAAGGAGGGTGCAAGAGGTTGAAGAAGAAGCTCCTGGAAGGCAACGTTGGAGCCAACGTTTGACCTCAAACGTTGAGGCAAACGTTGGCCGAAGAAGAAGCTCCTAGAAGGCAATGTTGGAGCCAACGTTTGACCTCAAACGTTGAGGCAAA
The DNA here is from genome assembly GCF_003086295.3 of Arachis hypogaea. Taxonomy (NCBI): domain Eukaryota; kingdom Viridiplantae; phylum Streptophyta; class Magnoliopsida; order Fabales; family Fabaceae; genus Arachis; species Arachis hypogaea. Next base: position 89,151,943 of record NC_092038.1, on the reverse strand, counting down.
CGTTGGCCGAAGAAGAAGCTCCTGGAAGGCAACGTTGGAGCCAACGTTTGACCTCAAACGTTGAGGCAAACGTTGGCGCCACAAAGAGGAAAAATGGCGCTCCTGGAAGGTGAAGTTTGCGCCAACGTTTGACCTCAAACGTTGAGGCAAACGTTGGCACCTAAGAGGAGGCAGAGTGAGCTTTTGGCAATGACGTTTGAGCCAACGTTTGACCTCAAACGTTGGGTCAAATGTTGGCTACATTTTGGCAAATAGGAGCATGGAAGAACAACCCTGATTGATGAGCTAATTGAGCCACGTTTGCGCCAACGTTTGACCTCAAACGTTGGGCCAAACGTTGGCCAAAAAGAATGCATGGGGGATCCACGTTTGAGCTCACGTTTGACCTCAAACGTTGAGCCAAACGTGGATGACAGCAAAATTGGACCTGCTGTATTATTTCACACAGCAACGTTTGAGTCAACGTTTGACCTCAAACGTTGGCTCAAACGTGAGACTTGCATGGCCGGTTCACAAGTGGATTTCTTCCCAACACCAAGAGCAATCAACAGAGGCCACTATCAACCCAATTCCATCAAGGCCAAGGCCCAATTCAAGGCTTGAAGATCATTAGAAGAAAGTGTATAAATAGCTTAGGATTTAAAGTTTTAGAGAGCTTTTGGATTTTGGAATTTGTGCTAAGGAACTTTTGGGAGAGATCACTTGATATTTGAGAGAGTTTCCGGGAGGAGAATTGAATTCTCTTCCTCTGGGTGTTATTGTTTTCTATTCTGCAAAGCTTTATTTGAGTCTTGAGTGTGAAGAATTAAGGAATTTCTGTCTCAATCTCCATTTAAGATCTCTTGGATTTCTCTGCTGCATAATTGAATTGAATCCCAATTCCTTTACTGCTTCCTCTTTAATTTCTTGTTAATTGCTTTGTGAGTTTGGATCTGGGAAGGCAATTGAGATCTAGACTTTGCTATCTAGTCTCTGGAGTCCTGAGATCCCATTTTCCTTTTGGTTCTTCTGTGAACCCGTATTGCAATTTAATTTTCCTTACTTAAACTCTGAAATCCCAGTCCTCAAATCCCTTTTACATTCAAGCAGTTTATATTTCTTGCAATTTAAGTTACTGCAATTTACATTTCTATGCAATTTAAGTTTCCGTCATTTAATTTCTTGTTCTTTAAGATTCAGTTCTTTTTCTTTTTGTTCCCTTTAATTTCCTGCAAATCACCCACTCCCCTTTACATTCTATGCAATTTATATTCTGTCAACACAAATTCACACAATCAACACTTGTTTGCTTGACTAATTCAACCACTAAACTAAACTAAAATTGTTCAATCCTTCAATCCCTGTGGGATCGACCTCACTCCCGTGAGTTTTATTACTTGATGCGACCCGGTGCACTTGCCGGTGAGTTTTGTGTCGGATCGTTTTCCGCACATCACTACACCCAGACATTTGACTTTTTTTTACTGCACTTGTACACAAATTAAGAATAAATTAATTTAAAAATTTAAAATTTTAATTTTTTTATTTCTTGTATATTTTTGGTATTTTTTAATTTTTAGAATTAGAAAAAATATTTTTTATTTTAAAAATAAAAAATAATAAATTTACAGATCTTTGTTTATTAGATATGCTGGACTTTATTTTATCTTTATTATTTAAATAAAAAATTAAAATATAATTAAAATTCAAAAATAAAAAATTTAGTTTTTAAATTTTTATTTTTAAAATATTTTTATTTTTTATTCACGGATAATGCTACACCAGACAGTTGATTTTTTTGCTGCACTTGTTCACAAATTAAGAATAAATTAATTTAAAAAATATAAAATTTGAATTTTTTTTTTGGGATATTTTTGGAATTTTTTAATTTTTTAAATTAGAAAAAATATTTTTATTTTAAAAATTAAAAAATAATAAATTTATAGATCTATTTTTTACTAGATATTGCTGGACTTTATTTTATTTTTTTATTTAAATAAAAAACATTTAATAATATAATTTAAAAATTCAAAAATAAAAATTTATTTTTAAAATTTTAATTATTTTGAAAATATTTTTTATTTTTTATTCACGGATAATGCTACACCCAGACAGTTGACTTTTTTTTGCTGCACTTGTACACAAATTAAGAATAAATTAATTTAAAAATTTAAAATTTTAATTTTTTATTTCTTGTATATTTTTGGTATTTTTTAATTTTTTAGAATTAGAAAAAAATATTTTTTATGTTTAAAAATAAAAAAATAATAAATTTACAGATCTGTTGTTTATTAGATATTGCTGGACTTTATTTTATCTTTATTATTTAAATAAAAAACATTTAATAATATAATTTAAAAATTCAAAAATAAAAAATTTAGTTTTTTAAAATTTTTTATTTTTAAAAATATTTTTTATTTTTTATTCACCGGATAATGCTACACTCAGACAGTTGACTTTTTTTTGCTGCACTTGTTCACAAATTAAGAATAAATTAATTTAAAAAATATAAAATTTGAATTTTTCTTTTTGGGATATTTTTGGAATTTTTTAATTTTTTATAATTAGAAAAAATATTTTTTATTTTAAAAATTAAAAAATAATAAATTTATAGATCTATTTTTTACTAGATATTGCTGGACTTTATTTTATTTTTATTATTTAAATAAAAAACATTTAATAATATAATTTAAAAATTAAAAATAAAAAATTTATTTTTTAAAATTTTAATTTTTTAAAATATTTTTTATTTTTTATTCACCGGATAATGCTACACCCAGACAGTTGACTTTTTTTGCTGCACTTGTACACAAATTAAGAATAAATTAATTTAAAAAATTTAAAATTTTAATTTTTTTATTTCTTGTATATTTTTGTATTTTTTAATTTTTTAGAATTAGAAAAAAATATTTTTTATGTTTAAAAATAAAAAATAATAAATTTACAGATCTGTTGTTTATTAGATATTGCTGGACTTTATTTTATCTTTATTATTTAAATAAAAAACATTTAATAATATAATTTAAAAATTCAAAAATAAAAAATTTAGTTTTTTAAAATTTTTTATTTTTTAAAAATATTTTTATTTTTTATTCACCGGATAATGCTACACCCAGACAGTTGACTTTTTTTGCTGCACTTGTTCACAAATTAAGAATAAATTAATTTAAAAAATATAAAATTTGAATTTTTTTTTTGGGATATTTTTGGAATTTTTTAATTTTTTACAATTAGAAAAAATATTTTTTATTTTAAAAATTAAAAAAATAATAAATTTATAGATCTATTTTTTACTAGATATTGCTGGACTTTATTTTATTTTTATTATTTAAATAAAAAACATTTAATAATATAATTTAAAAATTAAAAATAAAAAATTTTATTTTTTTAAAATTTTTAATTTTTTAAAATATTTTTTATTTTTTATTCACTGGATAATGCTACACCCAGACAGTTGACTTTTTTTTGCTGCACTTGTACACAAATTAAGAATAAATTAATTTAAAAAATTTAAAATTTTAATTTTTTTATTTCTTGTATATTTTTGGTATTTTTTAATTTTTTAGAATTAGAAAAAATATTTTTTATGTTTAAAAATAAAAAAATAATAAATTTACAGATCTGTTGTTTATTAGATATTGCTGGACTTTATTTTATCTTTATTATTTAAATAAAAAACATTTAATAATATAATTTAAAAATTCAAAAATAAAAAATTTAGTTTTTTAAAATTTTTTATTTTTAAAAATATTTTTATTTTTGTATTCACCGGATAATGCTACACTCAGACAGTTGACTTTTTTTTGCTGCACTTGTTCACAAATTAAGAATAAATTAATTTAAAAAATATAAAATTTGAATTTTTCTTTTTGGGATATTTTTGGAATTTTTTAATTTTTTATAATTAGAAAAAACATTTTTTATTTTAAAAATTAAAAAATAATAAATTTATAGATCTTTTTTTACTAGATATTGCTGGACTTTATTTTATTTTTATTATTTAAATAAAAACATTTAATAATATAATTTAAAAATTAAAAATAAAAATTTATTTTTTAAAATTTTAATTTTTTGAAAATATTTTTTATTTTTTTATTCACGGATAATGCTACACCCAGACAGTTGACTTTTTTTGCTGCACTTGTACACAAATTAAGAATAAATTAATTTAAAAAATTTAAAATTTTAATTTTTTATTTTTGTATATTTTTTATTTTTTAATTTTTTAATTAGAAAAAATATTTTTATGTTTAAAAATAAAAAATAATAAATTTACAGATTTTTTTATTAGATATTGCTGACTTTATTTTATCTTTATTATTTAAATAAAAAACATTTAATAATATAATTTAAAATTCAAAAATAAAAATTTAGTTTTTTAAAATTTTTTATTTTTTAAAAATATTTTTTATTTTTTATTCACCGGATAATGCTACACCCAGACAGTTGACTTTTTTTGCTGCACTTGTTCACAAATTAAGAATAAATTAATTTAAAAAATATAAAATTTGAATTTTTTTTTTTGGGATATTTTTGGAATTTTTTAATTTTTTAAATTAGAAAAAATATTTTTTATTTTAAAAATTAAAAAAATAATAAATTTATAGATCTATTTTTTACTAGATATTGCTGGACTTTATTTTATTTTTATTATTTAAATAAAAAACATTTAATAATATAATTTAAAAATTAAAAATAAAAATTTTATTTTTTAAAATTTTTAATTTTTTAAAATATTTTTTATTTTTTTATTCACGGATAATGCTACACCCAGACAGTTGACTTTTTTTGCTGCACTTGTACACAAATTAAGAATAAATTAATTTAAAAAATTTAAAATTTTAATTTTTTTATTTCTTGTATATTTTTGGTATTTTTTAATTTTTTAGAATTAGAAAAAAATATTTTTTATGTTTAAAAATAAAAAAATAATAAATTTACAGATCTGTTGTTTATTAGATATTGCTGGACTTTATTTTATCTTTATTATTTAAATAAAAAACATTTAATAATATAATTTAAAAATTCAAAAATAAAAAATTTAGTTTTTTAAAATTTTTTATTTTTTAAAAATATTTTTTATTTTTTATTCACCGGATAATGCTACACTCAGACAGTTGACTTTTTTTTGCTGCACTTGTTCACAAATTAAGAATAAATTAATTTAAAAAATATAAAATTTGAATTTTTCTTTTTGGGATATTTTTGGAATTTTTTAATTTTTTATAATTAGAAAAAATATTTTTTATTTTAAAAATTAAAAAATAATAAATTTATAGATCTATTTTTTACTAGATATTGCTGGACTTTATTTTATTTTTATTATTTAAATAAAAAACATTTAATAATATAATTTAAAAATTAAAAATAAAAAATTTATTTTTTAAAATTTTTAATTTTTTGAAAATATTTTTTATTTTTTATTCACGGATAATGCTACACCCAGACAGTTGACTTTTTTTGCTGCACTTGTACACAAATTAAGAATAAATTAATTTAAAAAATTTAAAATTTTAATTTTTTTATTTCTTGTATATTTTTGTATTTTTTAATTTTTTAGAATTAGAAAAAATATTTTTTATGTTTAAAAATAAAAAAATAATAAATTTACAGATCTGTTGTTTATTAGATATTGCTGGACTTTATTTTATCTTTATTATTTAAATAAAAAACATTTAATAATATAATTTAAAAATTCAAAAATAAAAAATTTAGTTTTTTAAAATTTTTTATTTTTTAAAAATATTTTTTATTTTTTTATTCACCGGATAATGCTACACCCAGACAGTTGACTTTTTTTTGCTGCACTTGTTCACAAATTAAGAATAAATTAATTTAAAAAATATAAAATTTGAATTTTTCTTTTTGGGATATTTTTGGAATTTTTTAATTTTTTACAATTAGAAAAAATATTTTTTATTTTAAAAATTAAAAAAATAATAAATTTATAGATCTATTTTTTACTAGATATTGCTGGACTTTATTTTATTTTTATTATTTAAATAAAAAACATTTAATAATATAATTTAAAAATTAAAAATAAAAAATTTTATTTTTTAAAATTTTTAATTTTTTAAAATATTTTTTATTTTTTTATTCACTGGATAATGCTACACCCAGACAGTTGACTTTTTTTGCTGCACTTGTACACAAATTAAGAATAAATTAATTTAAAAAATTTAAAATTTTAATTTTTTTATTTCTTGTATATTTTTGGTATTTTTTAATTTTTTAGAATTAGAAAAAAATATTTTTTATGTTTAAAAATAAAAAATAATAAATTTACAGATCTGTTGTTTATTAGATATTGCTGGACTTTATTTTATCTTTATTATTTAAATAAAAAACATTTAATAATATAATTTAAAAATTCAAAAATAAAAAATTTAGTTTTTTAAAATTTTTTATTTTTAAAAATATTTTTTATTTTTGTATTCACCGGATAATGCTACACTCAGACAGTTGATTTTTTTTGCTGCACTTGTTCACAAATTAAGAATAAATTAATTTAAAAAATATAAAATTTGAATTTTTCTTTTTGGGATATTTTTGGAATTTTTTAATTTTTTATAATTAGAAAAAACATTTTTTATTTTAAAAATTAAAAAATAATAAATTTATAGATCTATTTTTTACTAGATATTGCTGGACTTTATTTTATTTTTTTATTTAAATAAAAACATTTAATAATATAATTTAAAAATTAAAAATAAAAAATTTATTTTTTAAATTTTAATTTTTTAAAATATTTTTTATTTTTTATTCACGGATAATGCTACACCCAGACAGTTGACTTTTTTTGCTGCACTTGTACACAAATTAAGAATAAATTAATTTAAAAAATTTAAAATTTTAATTTTTTTATTTCTTGTATATTTTTGTATTTTTTAATTTTTAGAATTAGAAAAAATATTTTTTATGTTTAAAAATAAAAAATAATAAATTTACAGATCTGTTGTTTATTAGATATTGCTGGACTTTATTTTATCTTTATTATTTAAATAAAAAACATTTAATAATATAATTTAAAAATTCAAAAATAAAAAATTTAGTTTTTTAAAATTTTTTATTTTTTAAAAATATTTTTATTTTTTATTCACCGGATAATGCTACACCCAGACAGTTGACTTTTTTTTGCTGCACTTGTTCACAAATTAAGAATAAATTAATTTAAAAAATATAAAATTTGAATTTTTTTTTTGGGATATTTTTGGAATTTTTTAATTTTTTAAATTAGAAAAAATATTTTTTATTTTAAAAATTAAAAAATAATAAATTTATAGATCTATTTTTTACTAGATATTGCTGGACTTTATTTTATTTTTATTATTTAAATAAAAAACATTTAATAATATAATTTAAAAATTAAAAATAAAAAATTTTATTTTTTAAAATTTTTAATTTTTTAAAATATTTTTTATTTTTTATTCACGGATAATGCTACACCCAGACAGTTGACTTTTTTTGCTGCACTTGTACACAAATTAAGAATAAATTAATTTAAAAAATTTAAAATTTTAATTTTTTTATTTCTTGTATATTTTTGGTATTTTTTAATTTTTAGAATTAGAAAAAAATATTTTTTATGTTTAAAAATAAAAAAATAATAAATTTACAGATCTGTTGTTTATTAGATATTGCTGGACTTTATTTTATCTTTATTATTTAAATAAAAAACATTTAATAATATAATTTAAAAATTCAAAAATAAAAAATTTAGTTTTTTAAAATTTTTTATTTTTAAAAATATTTTTATTTTTTATTCACCGGATAATGCTACACTCAGACAGTTGACTTTTTTTTGCTGCACTTGTTCACAAATTAAGAATAAATTAATTTAAAAAATATAAAATTTGAATTTTTCTTTTTGGGATATTTTTGGAATTTTTTAATTTTTTATAATTAGAAAAAACATTTTTTATTTTAAAAATTAAAAAATAATAAATTTATAGATCTATTTTTTACTAGATATTGCTGGACTTTATTTTATTTTTATTATTTAAATAAAAACATTTAATAATATAATTTAAAAATTAAAAATAAAAAATTTATTTTTTAAAATTTTTAATTTTTTAAAATATTTTTTATTTTTTATTCACGGATAATGCTACACCCAGACAGTTGACTTTTTTTGCTGCACTTGTACACAAATTAAGAATAAATTAATTTAAAAAATTTAAAATTTTAATTTTTTTATTTCTTGTATATTTTTGTATTTTTTAATTTTTTAGAATTAGAAAAAAATATTTTTTATGTTTAAAAATAAAAAATAATAAATTTACAGATCTGTTGTTTATTAGATATTGCTGGACTTTATTTTATCTTTATTATTTAAATAAAAAACATTTAATAATATAATTTAAAAATTCAAAAATAAAAAATTTAGTTTTTTAAAATTTTTTATTTTTTAAAAATATTTTTATTTTTTATTCACCGGATAATGCTACACCCAGACAGTTGACTTTTTTTTGCTGCACTTGTTCACAAATTAAGAATAAATTAATTTAAAAAATATAAAATTTGAATTTTTTTTTTGGGATATTTTTGGAATTTTTTAATTTTTTATAATTAGAAAAAATATTTTTTATTTTAAAAATTAAAAAATAATAAATTTATAGATCTATTTTTTACTAGATATTGCTGGACTTTATTTTATTTTTATTATTTAAATAAAAAACATTTAATAATATAATTTAAAAATTAAAAATAAAAAATTTTATTTTTTAAAATTTTTAATTATTTTGAAAATATTTTTTATTTTTTATTCACCGGATAATGCTACACCCAGACAGTTGACTTTTTTTGCTGCACTTGTACACAAATTAAGAATAAATTAATTTAAAAAATTTAAAATTTTAATTTTTTTATTTCTTGTATATTTTTGGTATTTTTTAATTTTTTAGAATTAGAAAAAAATATTTTTTATGTTTAAAAATAAAAAAATAATAAATTTACAGATCTGTTGTTTATTAGATATTGCTGGACTTTATTTTATCTTTATTATTTAAATAAAAAACATTTAATAATATAATTTAAAAATTCAAAAATAAAAAATTTAGTTTTTTAAAATTTTTTATTTTTAAAAATATTTTTATTTTTTATTCACCGGATAATGCTACACTCAGACAGTTGACTTTTTTTTGCTGCACTTGTTCACAAATTAAGAATAAATTAATTTAAAAAATATAAAATTTGAATTTTTCTTTTTGGGATATTTTTGGAATTTTTTAATTTTTTATAATTAGAAAAAAATTTTTTATTTTAAAAATTAAAAAATAATAAATTTATAGATCTATTTTTTACTAGATATTGCTGGACTTTATTTTATTTTTATTATTTAAATAAAAACATTTAATAATATAATTTAAAAATTAAAAATAAAAAATTTTATTTTTTAAAATTTTTAATTTTTTAAAATATTTTTTATTTTTTATTCACGGATAATGCTACACCCAGACAGTTGACTTTTTTTGCTGCACTTGTACACAAATTAAGAATAAATTAATTTAAAAAATTTAAAATTTTAATTTTTTATTTCTTGTATATTTTTGTATTTTTTAATTTTTAGAATTAGAAAAAATATTTTTTATTTTAAAAATAAAAAATAATAAATTTACAGATCTGTTGTTTATTAGATATTGCTGGACTTTATTTTATCTTTATTATTTAAATAAAAAACATTTAATAATATAATTTAAAATTCAAAAATAAAAATTTAGTTTTTTAAAATTTTTTATTTTTTAAAAATATTTTTTATTTTTTATTCACCGGATAATGCTACACCCAGACAGTTGACTTTTTTTTGCTGCACTTGTTCACAAATTAAGAATAAATTAATTTAAAAAATATAAAATTTGAATTTTTTTTTTGGATATTTTTGGAATTTTTTAATTTTTTACAATTAGAAAAAATATTTTTTATTTTAAAAATTAAAAAAATAATAAATTTATAGATCTATTTTTTACTAGATATTGCTGGACTTTATTTTATTTTTATTATTTAAATAAAAAACATTTAATAATATAATTTAAAAATTAAAAATAAAAAATTTTATTTTTTAAAATTTTTAATTTTTTAAAATATTTTTTATTTTTTATTCACTGGATAATGCTACACCCAGACAGTTGACTTTTTTTTGCTGCACTTGTACACAAATTAAGAATAAATTAATTTAAAAAATTTAAAATTTTAATTTTTTTATTTCTTGTATATTTTTGGTATTTTTTAATTTTTTAGAATTAGAAAAAAATATTTTTTATGTTTAAAAATAAAAAAATAATAAATTTACAGATCTGTTGTTTATTAGATATTGCTGGACTTTATTTTATCTTTATTATTTAAATAAAAAACATTTAATAATATAATTTAAAAATTCAAAAATAAAAAATTTAGTTTTTTAAAATTTTTTATTTTTAAAAATATTTTTATTTTTGTATTCACCGGATAATGCTACACTCAGACAGTTGATTTTTTTTGCTGCACTTGTTCACAAATTAAGAATAAATTAATTTAAAAAATATAAAATTTGAATTTTTCTTTTTGGGATATTTTTGGAATTTTTTAATTTTTTATAATTAGAAAAAACATTTTTTATTTTAAAAATTAAAAAATAATAAATTTATAGATCTATTTTTTACTAGATATTGCTGGACTTTATTTTATTTTTATTATTTAAATAAAAACATTTAATAATATAATTTAAAAATTAAAAATAAAAAATTTTATTTTTTAAAATTTTAATTATTTTGAAAATATTTTTTATTTTTTATTCACGGATAATGCTACACCCAGACAGTTGACTTTTTTTGCTGCACTTGTACACAAATTAAGAATAAATTAATTTAAAAAATTTAAAATTTTAATTTTTTATTTCTTGTATATTTTTGTATTTTTTAATTTTTTAGAATTAGAAAAAAATATTTTTTATGTTTAAAAATAAAAAATAATAAATTTACAGATCTGTTGTTTATTAGATATTGCTGGACTTTATTTTATCTTTATTATTTAAATAAAAAACATTTAATAATATAATTTAAAAATTCAAAAATAAAAAATTTAGTTTTTTAAAATTTTTTATTTTTTAAAAATATTTTTATTTTTTATTCACCGGATAATGCTACACCCAGACAGTTGACTTTTTTTTGCTGCACTTGTTCACAAATTAAGAATAAATTAATTTAAAAAATATAAAATTTGAATTTTTCTTTTTGGGATATTTTTGGAATTTTTTAATTTTTTACAATTAGAAAAAATATTTTTTATTTTAAAAATTAAAAAATAATAAATTTATAGATCTATTTTTTACTAGATATTGCTGGACTTTATTTTATTTTTATTATTTAAATAAAAAACATTTAATAATATAATTTAAAAATTAAAAATAAAAAATTTATTTTTTAAAATTTTTAATTATTTTGAAAATATTTTTTATTTTTTTATTCACCGGATAATGCTACACCCAGACAGTTGACTTTTTTTTGCTGCACTTGTACACAAATTAAGAATAAATTAATTTAAAAAATTTAAAATTTTAATTTTTTTATTTCTTGTATATTTTTGGTATTTTTTAATTTTTTAGAATTAGAAAAAAATATTTTTTATGTTTAAAAATAAAAAAATAATAAATTTACAGATCTGTTGTTTATTAGATATTGCTGGACTTTATTTTATCTTTATTATTTAAATAAAAAACATTTAATAATATAATTTAAAAATTCAAAAATAAAAAATTTAGTTTTTTAAAATTTTTTATTTTTTAAAAATATTTTTATTTTTGTATTCACCGGATAATGCTACACTCAGACAGTTGACTTTTTTTTGCTGCACTTGTTCACAAATTAAGAATAAATTAATTTAAAAAATATAAAATTTGAATTTTTCTTTTTGGGATATTTTTGGAATTTTTTAATTTTTTATAATTAGAAAAAAATTTTTTATTTTAAAAATTAAAAAATAATAAATTTATAGATCTATTTTTTACTAGATATTGCTGGACTTTATTTTATTTTTATTATTTAAATAAAAACATTTAATAATATAATTTAAAAATTAAAAATAAAAAATTTTATTTTTTAAAATTTTTAATTTTTTAAAATATTTTTTATTTTTTATTCACCGGATAATGCTACACCCAGACAGTTGACTTTTTTTGCTGCACTTGTACACAAATTAAGAATAAATTAATTTAAAAAATTTAAAATTTTAATTTTTTTATTTCTTGTATATTTTTGTATTTTTTAATTTTTTAGAATTAGAAAAAAATATTTTTTATTTTAAAAATAAAAAATAATAAATTTACAGATCTGTTGTTTATTAGATATTGCTGGACTTTATTTTATCTTTATTATTTAAATAAAAAACATTTAATAATATAATTTAAAAATTCAAAAATAAAAAATTTAGTTTTTTAAAATTTTTTATTTTTTAAAAATATTTTTATTTTTTATTCACCGGATAATGCTACACCAGACAGTTGATTTTTTTTGCTGCACTTGTTCACAAATTAAGAATAAATTAATTTAAAAAATATAAAATTTGAATTTTTCTTTTTGGGATATTTTTGGAATTTTTTAATTTTTTAAATTAGAAAAAATATTTTTTATTTTAAAAATTAAAAAAATAATAAATTTATAGATCTATTTTTTACTAGATATTGCTGGACTTTATTTTATTTTTATTATTTAAATAAAAACATTTAATAATATAATTTAAAAATTAAAAATAAAAATTTATTTTTTAAAATTTTTAATTTTTTGAAAATATTTTTTATTTTTTTATTCACTGGATAATGCTACACCCAGACAGTTGACTTTTTTTGCTGCACTTGTACACAAATTAAGAATAAATTAATTTAAAAAATTTAAAATTTTAATTTTTTTATTTCTTGTATATTTTTGTATTTTTTAATTTTTAGAATTAGAAAAAAATATTTTTTATGTTTAAAAATAAAAAATAATAAATTTACAGATCTGTTGTTTATTAGATATTGCTGGACTTTATTTTATCTTTATTATTTAAATAAAAAACATTTAATAATATAATTTAAAAATTCAAAAATAAAAAATTTAGTTTTTTAAAATTTTTTATTTTTTAAAAATATTTTTTATTTTTGTATTCACCGGATAATGCTACACTCAGACAGTTGATTTTTTTTGCTGCACTTGTTCACAAATTAAGAATAAATTAATTTAAAAAATATAAAATTTGAATTTTTCTTTTTGGGATATTTTTGGAATTTTTTAATTTTTTATAATTAGAAAAAACATTTTTTATTTTAAAAATTAAAAAAATAATAAATTTATAGATCTATTTTTTACTAGATATTGCTGGACTTTATTTTATTTTTTTATTTAAATAAAAAACATTTAATAATATAATTTAAAAATTAAAAATAAAAAATTTATTTTTTAAAATTTTTAATTTTTTGAAAATATTTTTTATTTTTTATTCACGGATAATGCTACACCCAGACAGTTGACTTTTTTTGCTGCACTTGTACACAAATTAAGAATAAATTAATTTAAAAAATTTAAAATTTTAATTTTTTTATTTCTTGTATATTTTTGTATTTTTTAATTTTTTAGAATTAGAAAAAAATATTTTTTATGTTTAAAAATAAAAAATAATAAATTTACAGATCTGTTGTTTATTAGATATTGCTGGACTTTATTTTATCTTTATTATTTAAATAAAAAACATTTAATAATATAATTTAAAAATTCAAAAATAAAAAATTTAGTTTTTTAAAATTTTTTATTTTTTAAAAATATTTTTTATTTTTTATTCACCGGATAATGCTACACCAGACAGTTGACTTTTTTTTGCTGCACTTGTTCACAAATTAAGAATAAATTAATTTAAAAAATATAAAATTTGAATTTTTCTTTTTGGGATATTTTTGGAATTTTTTAATTTTTTACAATTAGAAAAAATATTTTTTATTTTAAAAATTAAAAAAATAATAAATTTATAGATCTATTTTTTACTAGATATTGCTGGACTTTATTTTATTTTTATTATTTAAATAAAAAACATTTAATAATATAATTTAAAAATTCAAAAATAAAAATTTTATTTTTTAAAATTTTTAATTATTTTGAAAATATTTTTTATTTTTTATTCACTGGATAATGCTACACCCAGACAGTTGACTTTTTTTGCTGCACTTGTACACAAATTAAGAATAAATTAATTTAAAAAATTTAAAATTTTAATTTTTTTATTTCTTGTATATTTTTGGTATTTTTTAATTTTTTAGAATTAGAAAAAAATATTTTTTATGTTTAAAAATAAAAAAATAATAAATTTACAGATCTGTTGTTTATTAGATATTGCTGGACTTTATTTTATCTTTATTATTTAAATAAAAAACATTTAATAATATAATTTAAAAATTCAAAAATAAAAAATTTAGTTTTTTAAAATTTTTTATTTTTTAAAAATATTTTTATTTTTGTATTCACCGGATAATGCTACACTCAGACAGTTGATTTTTTTTGCTGCACTTGTTCACAAATTAAGAATAAATTAATTTAAAAAATATAAAATTTGAATTTTTCTTTTTGGGATATTTTTGGAATTTTTTAATTTTTTATAATTAGAAAAAAATTTTTTATTTTAAAAATTAAAAAATAATAAATTTATAGATCTATTTTTTACTAGATATTGCTGGACTTTATTTTATTTTTTTATTTAAATAAAAACATTTAATAATATAATTTAAAAATTAAAAATAAAAAATTTTATTTTTTAAAATTTTAATTTTTTGAAAATATTTTTTATTTTTTATTCACGGATAATGCTACACCCAGACAGTTGACTTTTTTTGCTGCACTTGTACACAAATTAAGAATAAATTAATTTAAAAAATTTAAAATTTTAATTTTTTTATTTCTTGTATATTTTTGTATTTTTTAATTTTTAGAATTAGAAAAAAATATTTTTTATGTTTAAAAATAAAAAATAATAAATTTACAGATCTGTTGTTTATTAGATATTGCTGGACTTTATTTTATCTTTATTATTTAAATAAAAAACATTTAATAATATAATTTAAAAATTCAAAAATAAAAAATTTAGTTTTTTAAAATTTTTTATTTTTTAAAAATATTTTTTATTTTTTATTCACCGGATAATGCTACACCCAGACAGTTGATTTTTTTTGCTGCACTTGTTCACAAATTAAGAATAAATTAATTTAAAAAATATAAAATTTGAATTTTTCTTTTTGGATATTTTTGGAATTTTTTAATTTTTTAAATTAGAAAAAATATTTTTTATTTTAAAAATTAAAAAATAATAAATTTATAGATCTATTTTTTACTAGATATTGCTGGACTTTATTTTATTTTTATTATTTAAATAAAAAACATTTAATAATATAATTTAAAAATTAAAAATAAAAAATTTTATTTTTTAAAATTTTTAATTTTTTGAAAATATTTTTTATTTTTTATTCACGGATAATGCTACACCCAGACAGTTGACTTTTTTTTGCTGCACTTGTACACAAATTAAGAATAAATTAATTTAAAAAATTTAAAATTTTAATTTTTTTATTTCTTGTATATTTTTGGTATTTTTTAATTTTTTAGAATTAGAAAAAAATATTTTTTATGTTTAAAAATAAAAAAATAATAAATTTACAGATCTGTTGTTTATTAGATATTGCTGGACTTTATTTTATCTTTATTATTTAAATAAAAAACATTTAATAATATAATTTAAAAATTCAAAAATAAAAAATTTAGTTTTTTAAAATTTTTTATTTTTAAAAATATTTTTTATTTTTGTATTCACCGGATAATGCTACACTCAGACAGTTGATTTTTTTTGCTGCACTTGTTCACAAATTAAGAATAAATTAATTTAAAAAATATAAAATTTGAATTTTTTTTTTGGGATATTTTTGGAATTTTTTAATTTTTTATAATTAGAAAAAACATTTTTTATTTTAAAAATTAAAAAATAATAAATTTATAGATCTATTTTTTACTAGATATTGCTGGACTTTATTTTATTTTTATTATTTAAATAAAAACATTTAATAATATAATTTAAAAATTAAAAATAAAAAATTTTATTTTTTAAAATTTTAATTTTTTGAAAATATTTTTTATTTTTTATTCACCGGATAATGCTACACCCAGACAGTTGACTTTTTTTGCTGCACTTGTACACAAATTAAGAATAAATTAATTTAAAAAATTTAAAATTTTAATTTTTTTATTTCTTGTATATTTTTGTATTTTTTAATTTTTTAGAATTAGAAAAAAATATTTTTTATTTTAAAAATAAAAAATAATAAATTTACAGATCTGTTGTTTATTAGATATTGCTGGACTTTATTTTATCTTTATTATTTAAATAAAAAACATTTAATAATATAATTTAAAAATTCAAAAATAAAAAATTTAGTTTTTTAAAATTTTTTATTTTTTAAAAATATTTTTTATTTTTTATTCACCGGATAATGCTACACTCAGACAGTTGATTTTTTTTGCTGCACTTGTTCACAAATTAAGAATAAATTAATTTAAAAAATATAAAATTTGAATTTTTTTTTTTGGGATATTTTTGGAATTTTTTAATTTTTTATAATTAGAAAAAATATTTTTTATTTTAAAAATTAAAAAAATAATAAATTTATAGATCTATTTTTTACTAGATATTGCTGGACTTTATTTTATTTTTTTATTTAAATAAAAAACATTTAATAATATAATTTAAAAATTAAAAATAAAAATTTTATTTTTTAAAATTTTTAATTTTTTGAAAATATTTTTTATTTTTTTATTCACTGGATAATGCTACACCCAGACAGTTGACTTTTTTTTGCTGCACTTGTACACAAATTAAGAATAAATTAATTTAAAAAATTTAAAATTTTAATTTTTTTATTTCTTGTATATTTTTGGTATTTTTTAATTTTTTAGAATTAGAAAAAAATATTTTTTATGTTTAAAAATAAAAAATAATAAATTTACAGATCTGTTGTTTATTAGATATTGCTGGACTTTATTTTATCTTTATTATTTAAATAAAAAACATTTAATAATATAATTTAAAAATTCAAAAATAAAAAATTTAGTTTTTTAAAATTTTTATTTTTTAAAAATATTTTTTATTTTTGTATTCACCGGATAATGCTACACTCAGACAGTTGACTTTTTTTTGCTGCACTTGTTCACAAATTAAGAATAAATTAATTTAAAAAATATAAAATTTGAATTTTTCTTTTTGGGATATTTTTGGAATTTTTTAATTTTTTATAATTAGAAAAAAATTTTTTATTTTAAAAATTAAAAAATAATAAATTTATAGATCTATTTTTTACTAGATATTGCTGGACTTTATTTTATTTTTATTATTTAAATAAAAAACATTTAATAATATAATTTAAAAATTAAAAATAAAAAATTTTATTTTTTAAAATTTTAATTTTTTAAAATATTTTTTATTTTTTATTCACGGATAATGCTACACCCAGACAGTTGACTTTTTTTGCTGCACTTGTACACAAATTAAGAATAAATTAATTTAAAAAATTTAAAATTTTAATTTTTTTATTTCTTGTATATTTTTGTATTTTTTAATTTTTAGAATTAGAAAAAAATATTTTTTATGTTTAAAAATAAAAAATAATAAATTTACAGATCTGTTGTTTATTAGATATTGCTGGACTTTATTTTATCTTTATTATTTAAATAAAAAACATTTAATAATATAATTTAAAAATTCAAAAATAAAAAATTTAGTTTTTTAAAATTTTTTATTTTTTAAAAATATTTTTTATTTTTTATTCACCGGATAATGCTACACCAGACAGTTGACTTTTTTTTGCTGCACTTGTTCACAAATTAAGAATAAATTAATTTAAAAAATATAAAATTTGAATTTTTCTTTTTGGGATATTTTTGGAATTTTTTAATTTTTTAAATTAGAAAAAATATTTTTTATTTTAAAAATTAAAAAAATAATAAATTTATAGATCTATTTTTTACTAGATATTGCTGGACTTTATTTTATTTTTATTATTTAAATAAAAAACATTTAATAATATAATTTAAAAATTAAAAATAAAAAATTTATTTTTTAAAATTTTTAATTTTTTGAAAATATTTTTTATTTTTTTATTCACTGGATAATGCTACACCCAGACAGTTGACTTTTTTTGCTGCACTTGTACACAAATTAAGAATAAATTAATTTAAAAAATTTAAAATTTTAATTTTTTTATTTCTTGTATATTTTTGGTATTTTTTAATTTTTAGAATTAGAAAAAAATATTTTTTATGTTTAAAAATAAAAAAATAATAAATTTACAGATCTGTTGTTTATTAGATATTGCTGGACTTTATTTTATCTTTATTATTTAAATAAAAAACATTTAATAATATAATTTAAAAATTCAAAATAAAAAA